>NC_059255.1:1638282-1650782 GCF_017591435.1 Portunus trituberculatus | reverse complement strand
GCAGCAGTAGCAGCAGCAGCAGTAGCAGTAGCAGTGGTAGTAGCAGCAGCAGTAGTAGCAGTAGCAGTAGCTGCATTATCACCATCAGCACCACTGCCACCACTACTACTACTACTACTAATACTACAACTAATACTAACACCAGTAACACCACTAATACTACTACTAACACCATCATCACCACCACCACCACCACCACCACCACCAGTAAGGAAACCCACGAATTTTGTCCATAAACACCAGGTGAGTAAGTGAACTCCGGCAAGACAACACCGTAGACTTTTTCACCAAGAGACTGGAGGAATATTGGCAGGAGTGATGACTACATTGATAACACACAGACGGCGCAGGGATGGGGAGTGAGGAGGAGTGAGGAGGAGAAGAAAGAAGAGAAGAGGAGGAGGAGGAGGAGGAGGAGGAGGAGGAGGAGGAGGAGGAGGAGGAGGAGGAGGAGGAGGACAATAACGGTTTAAACAAGTAATTGAAGAAAAGATGAAGTAAAAGGAGAGAGAGAGAGAGAGAGAGAGGGAGAGGATGAGGAAGAGGAGGAGGTGGAGATGTACAATAAGAACAAGAAAAAAATGAAGAAAAAAAGAGATAACGAAAAAGGAATGAGGAAGAATTGAAAGGAGGAAGATAAAGAAGAAGAAGAAGAAGAAGAGGAAGAAGAGGATTAGGAGGAGAGATGAGAGGAGGAGGATGAATAAAGAGGAAGGAGGAAAGAAAATGAAAGAAGAAGAATGATGAACAAGAATAAAAAATGGAAATAAAAAGAAACGGAGGAGGAGGAAGAGGAAAAAGGATAATGATGATGATGATGATGATGATGATGATGATAATGAGAAGGAGGAGGAGGAGGAGGAGGAGGGGAGAATATTGCAGCCAAAGCACCAAAACAACAACATAACTAGAGAGAGAGAGAGAGAGAGAGAGAGAGAGAGAGAGAGAGAGAGAGAGAGAGAGAGAGAGAGACAGACAGACAGACAGACAAACATAACCCAAAAACAAAATCATATAAACAATACTTCTTCCTTTGTGTTCTTTTGTGTTTTCCCTAAGAGTGAGGAAAAAAAGGGAAATTCTTGTTTTTTTCCCCTCAGAAGGCCCTTGTGGTGTGCCCTAAGTAAACACAGAATCCTTAGGGAGGAGGAGGGGGGGCGGCTTTCCCCTCAGACCTGGAGGGAAAAGAAGAGAGGGGAAAAATAGGGAAAAAGAGAAAGTGTAGAGAAAGTTGTGGGAAATATTGGGAGAGAGAGAGAGAGAGAGAGAGAGAGAGAGAGAGAGAGAGAGAGAGAGAGAGAGAGAGAGAGAGAGAGAGATTAAACAAGGAAAAAAATGACAAGGCAAAAGAGAGAGAAAGAAAAATAGAAGAAAAAAAGGATGAGAAAAGAAAGAAAAAAAGACAAATGGAAACAAAAGAGAGAAAGAGAGAGAGAGAGAGAGAAAGAAAAAGATAATACAAGAGACAGGTGTGAGGGGAAACAAGGATAAAGAAAGGGAAAAAAGAGAGAAAAGAGAGGAAATAAAGATAGGCGACAGGAAACGAGAAAATTAAAGAGAGAGAGAGAGAGAGAGAGAGAGAGAGAGAGAGAGAGAGAGAGAGAGAGAGAGAGAGAGAGAAAGTGAGAAAGGGAAGGAGGGGACAGAAATTAGTATTCTCTCTCTCTCTCTCTCTCTCTCTCTCTCTCTCTCTCTCTCTCTCTCTCTCTCTCTCTCTCTCTCTCTTAGTAGTAACCCATTACCTATGTACACAAAGAAGAGGAGGAGGAGGAGGAGGAGGAGGAGGAGGAGGAGGAGGAGGAGAAGGAGAGGAGGAGGAGGAGGAGGAGGAGGAGGAGGAGAGAGGAGGAGAGGAAGAGGAAAAGAAGGAAATACAGAACCAGGAAGATAACGATGTATAGGTAGTACAAGAGGGAGGAGGAGGAGGAGGAGGAGGAGGAGGAGGAGGAGGAGGAGGAGGAGGAGGAGGAGGAGGAGGAGGAGGAGGAAGAAGAAGAAGAAGAAGAAGAAGAAGAAGAAGAAGAAGAAGAAGAAGAAGAAGAAGAAGAAGAAGAAGAAGAGGAGGAGTTCATTAAATTCATCTCAAACTCTCTCTCTCTCTCTCTCTCTCTCTCTCTCTCTCTCTCTCTCTCTCTCTCTCTCTCTCTCTCTCTCTCTCTCTCTCTCTCTCTCTCTCTCTCTCTCTTTGCGTGTGTGTTAGGTCATCCTATAAAGAAGAAGATTAGGAAGGATTTCTAGTTCATAGAGAGGGAGAGAGAGAGAGAGAGAGAGAGAGAGAGAGAGAGAGAGAGAGAGAGAGAGAGAGAGAGAGAGATGGATGAAACAGATGGTACATATTAAAAAGTGTCAATGTTGTGGCCAGCTGTTTCTCTCTCTCTCTCTCTCTCTCTCTCTCTCTCTCTCTCTCTCTCTCTTATCCCTCCTTTATCTCTTAAATCCGTTGATCTTTACTTTATCATAGAGGAAAGGTACTCTCTCTCTCTCTCTCTCTCTCTCTCTCTCTCTCTCTCTCTCTCTCTCTCTCTCTCTCTCTCTCTCTCTCTCTCTCTCTCTCTCTCTCTCTCTCTCTCTGTCATAAACACAAACAATTAAATACTTCTTATGACAACACACTATTAAAAGTTTCTCTTAAGTTACGAGTCTTATAAACTTCTTTCCTCCTCCTCCTCCTCCTCCTCCTCCTCCTCCTCCTCCTCCTCCTCCTCCTCCTCCTCCTCCTCCAGTTATTTTTTTTCGCTATTTCTTAGTTATTCTTATTTTCTTTAATTTTTTTCTTTTCTTCTATCTATTTTTCTTCTTTCTCTTTCTATTGTTCTTCCTTCTCTTCTTCCTCTTCTTCCTCTTCTTCTTCTTCTTCTTCTTCTTCTTCTTCTTCTTCTTCTTCTTCCTCTTTTTCGTCATCCTCCATTTATGTTTTCTTGTCCGTAACACTTTAAACTTTCTCCCCTTTCACCTTTTTCCTCCTTCTCCTCCTCTTCTTCTTCCTCCTCCTCCTCCTTCTCCTCTTTCTTTTCCTCCTCCTCCTCCTCCTCCTCCTCGACTTTCCCTCCTACACCTCCTATTTCATTGCTAAACTTTCCTATATTCCTCCCCTTCCTCCTCCTCCTCCTCCTCCTCCTCCTCCTCCTCCTCCTCTTAAGTTAAAAGCGAAGAGAACAGCCATCTTGTTTGTTTACATCTGATCATCGAAGTGAGAGAAACTCGTTTTCTTTGTCAACATTTCAGGGGTAACTTCCATTTTCTCTAAAAGGAAGGGATAAGGAAAAGGAGGAGGAGGAGGAGAAGGAAGAGAAGGAGGAGGAAGAGGAGGAGGAGGAGGAATAATACAAAGGAATACAAAGGAAGACAAACAGCAACAGACCCTTAGGTCCTTACTAGGCTGTTTGTGAAAACTATCTACTAACTACCAGTGGTAGAGACAGGACAGCAAAGCAGAAGGCTCCTCCCCACCCGCCCCTCGCTCCAGCCGAGGCTGGCAGGAAAAAAAAAAGGCGAAACCATGTGATATTAAAAAATCACATGGAATTTTAGTAGAGAGTGAAAAGGAAATGTGTAATCTACGTCTGACTACTTGTGTTTGTGGGGGAAAGTGTTAACGCTTGGTGAATGTCATGTGGTGTGTGCATTGTGTACGTGGATGCACAGTGTGTATGTCGAATGGGTGGTGCGGCAGCCTTGCCTGGCGCTTTCTAGGGAGGCAGCAGTCAATCAGGCCCCAGCTCCGTTCAATCCACTGAGATAGCATACTTTCCCTGTAGGGACTCCGTACGCTGATAACCCCTTGCAACATTGATCCCTGGTACTTAGTTCCCGATGATGATCAATGGTTGACAAGGCCCTCTCCAAACACAGCCCGTCACAGGTCGAGAGTAGTAGTAGTGACCGTTCACTCTGGGCTATCTGTGCGTGTATGCAGTGTAGTGTAGTATGTATGTAAACACAGTGTGGAGTCAAAAAGGTGGTGCGGCAGCCTTGCCTGGCGCTTTCAAGAGAGGCAGCAGTCAATCAGGCCCCAGCTCCGTACAACCACTGTAAAAGTGCACTTCCCTTTAAAGGGCGCCGCACACTGTATGGTTACCCCCTGCAGCGGTGACCCTGGTACCTTAAATCCCGATGATGGTCACCTACTGTCAGGGCTCTTGACTATCCACAGCCCTTCACAGATCGAGAGTAAAAGTAGTGACCGTTCACTCCGGGCTATCTGTGTCATGTATGGAGGGTGAGAGTAATTTAAACTAACGGGCAATTTAATTCACGATCAGAGGCCCGGGAGATAAAAGAAAAGCGCAAATTATTCGGAAATGAATAGCGACAACCGGGGATTACATTCAAAGTATTTATCGAGGCGAACTTTGAACGTTTCGATAGTACCTGAGTTGACAACATTTGATGGCAGACCATTCCATATATTGACTATGCGATTAAAGAAAAAGTGTTTGACTTCATTTGTTACAAAACGCTTACCAACAATTTTGAAACCATTGCTTCTGGTGACATTTGACTGGTCGACTGATACGTATTTTTGAATATTCATATTTGCAAACCCATTAAAAATTTTGAAAAGCATGATAAGGTCGCCTCTTACTCTCCGTTTCTCAAGAGAAAATAAATTTAATTCCTTTAGGCGTTCCTCGTAGGATTTGTTCCGCAACCTTGGGATCATTTTTGTTAATCTGCGTTGTATTTTTCTAATTTTTCAATATCTTTTTTGTAATACGGTGACCAAAACTGAACATTGTATTCGAGATGTGGACGGACGAGTGAGTTATATAATGTTAATATTATTTTTTCAGACTTGAAAGTGAAAGATCGTCCAATGAAACCAACTAATTTATTCGCAGTTTTGACGACTTCAGTACAGTGTTTGCTAGGCTTGAGGTCTGCTGAAACAATGACACCAAGATCTTTTTCTTTGTCCACACTCGTCATTGGGATATCATTCATCTTGTATGTCGCCTGAGGATTTTGATTTCCTATGTGTAATACGTGGCATTTATCTATATTGAATTTCATTTGCCACTTGTTTGACCATTCGATGAGAGTATCTAAATCTTTTTGCAAAAGTTGTCTTTGGCTTTCTGAGTCTACTCTGTTTGCAATTTTTGTGTCATCTAGAGGAGAAGGAGGAGGAAGATTAGAAGGAGAGGAGGAGAAATATAAAGGAATACGAAGGAAAGAACAGACAGGAACAGCTCTATTGGGCCTAACGAGGGTGTCTGTGTGCGTATTGTATCACTGCAGGTTCTACGAGGAAGGACACCAGGGTTCAAAGAAAGGAAAACAGGACAGCACAGGGAGAAAAGTCAAAGATGAGCTGGGAAAGGTTGAAAGATAAATTATACTAGTACAGTACATAGAAAAGATATTTAACATAGGCGCAAAGTACGTCATTTGAGGGTTTGAAGCGAGGTGATTGTCCAACCTATGTTTAAAAGTTTCTATTGCATTACTATGGACAACATTTATGATTCTATTGAAGAAGTAATGTTTAGCCTCGTCTGATCTGAAACGCTTACCTGTAATCTTGTAGCCATTATTTCTAGTGGTGTTGGTATTGTCAATGATTAGATAGTTGTTTATATTTACGTTATCAAAGCCCCGGAACATTTCAAATAGTTCAATTAAGTCTCCTCGCATGCGCCGCTCTTCTAAACTGAACAAGTTGAGTTCCCTTGAGCGCTCCTCGTAAGGCTTGTTCCGCAGTCGTGGGATCAACTTGGTGACTCTTCTTTCAACTCTCTCCAGCTTGTCTATATCTTTCCTGTAATGGGGTGACCAGAACTGGACACAGTATTCAAGATGAGGAATCACCTCTTTTGATTTGAATTGAAAAGTCCAACCAATAAACCCAACCATTTTGTTTGCTGTTTTAATTACTTCTGAGCAGTGTTTACTTGACTTGAGGTCTGAGGTAATTATAACGCCAAAGTCTTTTTTCCTCATTAGTCTTGAGGAGCTCGGAACCATTCATTGAGTAATCGGTATGGTCATTATCATTATCAGAGAGTCAGCCTTCAGGCCATTTGAGAAATTTTCCATGTATTCCGTGTGACTTTGATTTATCTAATAGCCGCCTATGGGGAACTTTGTCAAAGGTTAATTGGAAATCTGGATACACAACATCTACTGCCTTTGTTTAGCCGTACATGGTGAAAACATCATTAAAGAAATCAAGCAGATTATTTAGACAAGAACGTCCGTTTCGAAAGCCGTGCTGTGACTCACTGATTAAACCATTTACTTCTAGAAAATCACAAAATTATTGCGAATTACTTTTTCCATTAACTTACAAACAACAGATGTGAGGGTGATGGGTCTGTAATTACTTGGAAGTGGTTTGTCGCCTTTCTCATGAATGGTGGTAACGTTAGCTAACTTTCAATCCCTGGAAACCTTACCACAATTAAGCGATTGGGTAAAAAGCAATGAAAGGGTTTACAAATCTTAAATATATTTTCTTTCAAGACGCGTGGTGCAATATAGTCTGGGCCGGAGGTTCTGTCGGTTTTCATTTTATCAATTACTTTAATTATTTCGTTTTCTTGAAAATCGCAGACACTTAAAGGAGTTAAGTCGTGGAGCATAGATGGTGGGTCGGGGATTATATGAGCGTGAATGTTTTCCTATGTAAAAACTGAAGCAAAATAATCATTTAGTGTGTCTGCGATTTGAGTTTCTTCGGTGGCAAAAGGAGGAGGGAGGAGGAGGAGGAGGAGGAGGAGGAGGAGGAGGAGGAAGAAGAAGAAGAAGAAGAAGAAGAAGAAGAAGAAGAAGAAGAAGAAGAAGAAGAAGAAGAAGAAGAAGAAGAAGAAGAAGAAGAAAAGTTTTGTTGTTATTGTCGTTGTTGTGGATGTTCAACACACACACACACACACACACACACACACACACACACACACACACACACACACACACACACACACACACACACACACACACACACACACACACACACACACACACACACACACACACACACACACACACACACACACACACACACACACACACACACACACACACACACACACTCACTCTCACTCTCTCTTCACTCTCTCTCTCTCTCTCTCTCTCTCTCTCTCTCTCTCTCTCTCTCTCTCTCTCTCTCTCTCTATCTATCTATCTATCTATCTATCTATCTATCTATCTATCTATCTCTTTCTCTCGTACATTGTAATCTCTTCCTTTTTGTTCAATATTTTTTTCTCTCTCCCAGCCTCTCCCATCTCCTCCCGGTCTATTCCAGCCTATCCCAGCCTTTCACAGCCTATCCCAGCCTCTCCCTTTCTCCCCCAGCCTCTCCCTGTCCACTATATCTTTTCTAATCCTTGTATACCCTCTCTCTCTCTCTCTCTCTCTCTCTCTCTCTCTCTCTCTCTCTCTCTCTCTCTCTCTCTCTCTCTCTCTCTCTCTCTCTCCTGTGAACGCTCATAGCTTGCGTAACAAATTTTCAGAGTTAGGGGAGGAAGCGGTCACGGAGGGGTACGCTGTGCTCCACGTAACAGAGTCATGTGTCAGTGTACAAGTCTTGGTTATGGAACATTTGGGAAAGGTTGTGTACATAAAATAGGAGGCGGCGTCACTTTCTACATCAAAGCCAGCCTGAGTCCCGTCCTATTATCTAAACCCCTTACCACAAACGTATATGCTCCATTTTTTTTTTTTTTTATTAAAAGAAATTACGGACAAAACTAGGACTGGCTCTCATGTATAGATCGCCATCCCAGATAGTGCTAAGTGACCTAGTCTAACCTAACTTAACCTAACCTAACCTAATTTCATAGCATTAAAACTTGAAGCAAAGAGGTTAATTCAGCACAGTAATAGGTCCACAGAGTTACATGTTGCTGACCAGAGAAAAGACAAACACGAAGGAATTTTATAGCTATATCAGACTGAAGAGAGTAATTACTTCAACTACTTGATTCATAATTGACGAAAATGGAGATTTCACTAATGATGAGCAAATGAGTAGCATTTTAAACACCCTCTTTGTTACAGAGTTCATGGCAGAAGACCTCAGTAACATCCCTATGGTGACAACATTCCAGCAGATTAATAACACCGATGCCCTAAGTACCACCAGCATAACAAAAAATGACGTGTCAAAATGTATCGATAAACTTAAAGCAAGGAAGTCACCTGAGCCTGACACGACCTCATCACGCGTTTTAAAAGACCTAAAATGTGAATCAGTCCCGCCACTGACGTTAATATCCAGTAAATCCTGCAGTCCGCTACAATGTCTGATGAGTGGAATCTTGCTAACATAACTCCGATTTTCCAAGAAGGCAGTAAATTTTTACCAAACAATTACTGGCAAGTTAGCTTAACCTCAGACATGTACAAGATGCTTGAAACTCTTACAAGGGAAAGACTCGTCAAACACTTAGCCGAAAACAATTTACTTAATAATACTCAACACGCCTTCTGTATCAAACCCTCTTGTTTGACGAACTTCTTAGACTTCTTGTATGATATACTGAACCAGTATGGAGAAAGTAAAGCGGTGGACATGATATACCTTGACTTTCCAAAGGCCTGCAATAAAGTCCGCCATGAACGTTTACTCATCAAACTAAAATCACAAGGTATTCACAAGGTGTTGCAATGGGTGGAACACTGGCTGAACAACTGTAAGCAAAGAGTAGTTATAAATGGGAAAACATCACAGTGGACTAACGTAAACAGCGGGAGTCACAGGGATCAGTCTTAGGACCTGTTCTCTCCCCTGTGCATATAAACGACATAAATAATGATGGTGTTACCAGTATAACATCGAAGCAAAATAGCAAATTCTGTAGTCTCTAACGACCAAGTAATAGAAATGCTAAACACTCTACACAAATAGGCACAGTGGGGGCCAAACCTGACAAATGAGTGTTAACACAGATAAATGTAAAGTACTTTACCGAGTCACAGGGTATCAAAATGAGAAAGCAAATTGTAGTTTAAATGGTGCCCAACTCAAAAGTGTAGACAGCGTAATCGACTTTTGAGTAACAATATGGTGAAGCTTAAGACCAAGCCAACAACGTTAAGAAGTATTACAGAAAGCGAATAAAACAATTGGCTTAATCAGAAAATCTTTTGATCATAAATCTAAGGATACAATCCTCACTTTGTATAACTCTTTGGTCAGTCCCTTTTGGGAATATTGCGTTGAAGCACGGTGCCCTGTTACTGGAAAGACATTCATTTATTAGAAAGAGTCCCACGCAGAGTAACAAAAATCATACCAAATCTAAGAAACAAATAGTAGGAAGAGCATCTTAAAGAATGATATCGACTACCATTAATCTTAATACAAGTGTTTGAAATCATTAAAGGCATTGATTACATGCAATGCAAACAATGTTTCCAAATTACACACGCGTAAACAAATATAAAATTATTGGTAAATCTTTCAACTTACACGAATCAAAAAGTATTTCTTCCACCATGTAGTGCATCCATGGCATGTGCTTCCCTGACACGTGATACACTGCAGTACCCTGAACACTTTTAGCCCCTTCAACACTAAGATGCATTTTTTACCTTTATTTTTGGGTATGATTAAACGATTATATTTCCATTAAGAAGCGTCATATATAAAGGACAAAAGATTAATGGCCAGTCTTTACTATTCTAATCCCAGTATGACATAATCGCCAAATAGTAACCAGAATTAAAATACAAATGTGTCCTGCTATTGAAGACATTGAACACGGTGTCGATAAATACTTGGCCTGCAGTCCGCGGATGACAGATTTCATTTTTTAGAGATGAACTGCCTTGCCAACAGGAGCTAAGAGCATGTCGTTTCACCTATTTTCATTATTTTCCTTGTAGTTTTCCTTCTTTAATCATGTAAGGTATTCATTTCAACCTATTTTCCTGCACGGTTTATCTTGGAGGGAGAGCCTTCTGCTTTGGTATCCTTTACCTCCACTGTCATTTCAATAGTTCTTGGTCAAGTATCCTTCAGAGGACCGCAAAGTCTAATTTCGCCTGCTTGCTATGTAACTCTCTCTCTCTCTCTCTCTCTCTCTCTCTCTCTCTCTCTCTCTCTCTCTCTCTCTCTCTCTCTCTCTCTCTCTCTCTCTCTCTCTCTCTCTTCTGTTTCATTATCTTTCCAAATTCTTCTTTTATCCAGGGCAAGAAGGAAGAGGAGGAGGAGGAGGAAGAGGAGAGAATGGAAGAAAGATAAGATAGGAAGGAAGGAAGGAGTGTGTGTGTGTGTGTGTGTGTGTGTGTGTGTGTGTGTGTATGTGTGTGTTTCACTGTTTGATCTGCTGCAGTCTCTGACGAGACAGCCAGACGTTACCCTACGGAACGAGGTCAGAGCTCATTATTTCCGATCTTGGGCTAGGCCTGAGACCAGGCACACACCACACACCGGGACAACAAGGTCACAACTTCTCGATTTACATCCCGTACCTACTCACTGCTAGGTGAACAGTGAACAGTGAACAGTGAACAGTGAACAGGGGCTACACGTGAAAGGAGACACACCCAAATATCTCCATCCGGCCGGGGAATCAAACCCCGGTCCTCTGGCTTGTGAAGCCAGCGCTTTAATCACTGAGCTACCGGGTGTGTGTGTGTGTGTGTGTGTGATGTAAAAAGTAATCTATAATACTTGAGAAATATTTATCACTGCTTCTCATTATGTAATTCTCTCTCTCTCTCTCTCTCTCTCTCTCTCTCTCTCTCTCTCTCTCTCTCTCTCTCTCTCTCTCTCTCTCTCTCTCTCTCTCTCTCTCTTCTCTCTCTCAACTACTAGTCATTATTTTTACATTTAGAGAGAGAGAGAGAGAGAGAGAGAGAGAGAGAGAGAGAGAGAGAGAGAGAGAGAGAGAGAGAGAGAGAGAGAGAGAGAGAGAGAGAGAGAGAGAGAGAGAGAGAGAGAGAGAGAGAGAAAGTGAACGAGGCTTTTAAGAAGACGCCAGTGAGTGATTAGTAGCTCTATTAGAGAGAGAGAGAGAGAGAGAGAGAGAGAGAGAGAGAGAGAGAGAGAGAGAGAGAGAGAGAGAAATTTATATTCTCTTTCTTCTGTTTATGACATATTCCTCATCTCTCTCTCTCTCTCTCTCTCTCTCTCTCTCTCTCTCTCTCGTGTTTTTTTTTTCTTTCTCCCCTGTTTTCTTTCCTCTCTTGCTTCATTTTTTTCCCTCTCGTCTCCTCTTTCTCTTCATTCCATTTACCTTCTTCCTCCTCCTCCTCCTCCCCTCCTCCTCCTCTTCCTCCTCCTCCTCCTCCTACTGTAAAGTATCAAAATTCGCGGATGATACAAAAATTGCAAACAGGGCGGACTCAGTAACTCAGCGTCAACTTTACTAGAACGATTTAGATACCCTCGTCGAATGGTCTAAAACGTGGCTGATGAATTTCAATTTTGACAAATGTCATGTTCTACATATTGGAAATAGTAATCCACGAGCGAACTACACAATGGGGAATGCTTCCATAAAGAGCGTACAGAGAGAAAATGATCTTGACGTTGTAATATCGGCTGACCTCAAGCAAAGTAATCAATGCACCGAAGTTGTGAAAATCGCAAATAAATTAGTCGGCTTTATCGGAAGATCATTCACGTTTAAAACGGAAGAGATAATATTAACTTTATATAATTCGCTCGTACGCCCGCACCTTGAATATAACATACAATTTTGGTCACCCTATTATAAGAATGACATTGAAAAATTAGAAAGAATACAGCGTCGATTAACTAAAATGGTTCCAAGATTACGTAATAAACCATACGAGGAACGACTTAAAGAACTAAATTTATTTACTCTTTCCAAACGTCGATTACGAGGGGACCTTATCACACTCTTCAAAATTTAAGGGATTTACGAATATGAATCCTGATAACTTCCTAACGCTTGACCGGTCAAATTTCACCAGAAACAACGGTTTCAAGGTAATAGGAAAGCGATTTAAAACAAACGAAGCCAAACATTTTTCTTTAATCGCATTATCAATATTTGGAACGGTTTGCCATCGAACGTAGTTGATTCAGGTACTATTGAGACATTCAAAATTCGTCTTGACAAATATTTCGAAACTAATCCCCGGTTGTCACTGTTTATCTCCGAGTAATTTGCGCCGTCCATAAAGAAATATGCCTCAGATCGTGAATTGCGGGTGTTTCGCGAATACACTTACCCTCCTTACACGACACAGACAGCCCCGAGTTAACGGTCACTACTACTACTCTCGACCTGTGACGGGCTGTGGAAAGTCAGGAGCCCTGACAGTAGTGATCATCATCGGGAATTAAAGTACCAGGGTCACTGCTGCAGGGGTAACCATGTAGTGTGCGGCGCCCCTTAGTGGGAAGTACACTTTTACAGTGGACTGAACGGAGCTGGGGCCTGATTGACTGCTGCCTCCCTTGAAAGCGCCAGGCAAGGCTGCCGCACCACCTCTTGACCTCTACACTGTGTCCACATTTACATTACACTATACTATACTTACACTCACAGATAACCCTGAGTTAACGGTCACTACTCCCA
>NC_059255.1:1618282-1620782 GCF_017591435.1 Portunus trituberculatus | reverse complement strand
ATAATAATAATAATAATAATAATAATAATAATAATAATAATAATAATAATAATAATAATAATAATAATGATAATAATAATAATAATAATAATAATAATAATAATAATAATAATAATAATAATAATAACAATAATAATAATAATAATAATGATAGAAATAATAATAATAATAACAACAGCAACAACAACAACAACAGCATGACGCCACCTGCCGGACCGCTAATTAGGTGCCAGTGAGGTGTGTGGCGGTGCGTCAGGGGGCGCTGTGAACTTTCCTTAAAGGCAGAATGACCTCAATAATGTTTCCCTTTGTGTCACAACTCAAGGGACAGTCACAGCCTACCCTCCAAACACAACTCTCCTGCTTCACACAACACTACATGCGCATTCTACAAACACACCCTTTACTTCATATTCAAAATTAAATTGGCGACTCCTATACCAGCCTCGGAGTCCAGAAATGTCCCCAGGTTAGAATGCTGTCTCTCTCTCTCTCTCTCTCTCTCTCTCTCTCTCTCTCTCTCTCTCTCTCTCTCTCTCTCTCTCTCTCTCTCTCTCTCTCTCGGTATCGACCATAAATGTCTTGACACCTCCCTCAACTTTTTCCTTCATCAACTTCTGCAACATTCGCAGTCCTAGATCTAACTTCCAATCTGTAGAACACCACCTCTCCTCTACTAAACCTCATCTTCTTTTCCTTACTAAACACAGCTGTCTCAGGCAACAGACAGTAGCCCCTTCTCTGTTCCCTCCTACTTTCTCTATCCTCATTTTCATTCCATAGCTAAATGCTGCTGCTATGTGCAAAACGACCCATTCTTCCTATTATTTATCAATGATCTAAACTAAACTTCTTATCCTATCTATTCCTACGCCGATTACACAGTCCTACACTTTTCCACGTCCTTTCAGAGACGACCAACCCCTCAGGAAGTCAACAGATCACGGAGGAACGCACCAGAACGCCTGATATCTGATCTCTCTAAGATTTCTTATTGGGGCAGAGAAAAAAAAAAAACTTAGTAGTGTTCAATGCCTCAAAAACTCAATTCCTCCATTTATCAACTTGACACAGCCTTCCAGACAACTATCCCTCTTCTTCAGTGACACTCAACTGTCCCCCTCTTCTTTTATTTATTTTTTTTCTATGTAGGAGAGAGGGCCAGTAAAGGGAAACAAAATACTAAAAAAAAAAAACGGCGCACTTGAATGCTGGTTCCCTAGAATATAAGTAAGGGTTAGCCAAAATTAGGGAGCAAATGTCTTCATACCTCCCTCTTCAAAGAAGTCAAGTCATAGCAAGACGGAAATACAGAGGTAGGTAGGGAGTTCCAGAGTTTACCAGAGAAAGGTATGAATTATTGAGAGTACTGGTTAACTCTTGTGTTAGAGAGTTGGGCAAAAAAGGGATGAGAGGAAGAAGCCAGCCTTGTGCAGCGAGGCCACAGGAGGAGGGGAGGCATGCAGTTAGCGAGATCAGTAGAACAGTTAGCATGAAAATAGCGATAAAAGATTGAAAGAGATTCAACATTCCGGCGGTGAGAAAGCTTTAACCCAGACCGAGGATATTCAGCAGTTGAGTGTCATTGAAGAAGAGGGGATAATTGTCTGGAAGGTTGTGTCGAGTTGATAGATGGAGGAATTGAGTTTTTAAGGCATTGAAAACTACTAGATTTTCTCTGCCCCAATCAGATCGAAAGTCAGGCATTCTGGGGCGTCCCTGCGTGATCTGTTGACTTCCTGAAGGGTTGGTTGTCTCTGAAAGGACGTGGAAAGATGTAGAGTTGTATCATCAGCGTAGGTTTGGTTAAGAAGATCATTAATGAATAATAGAAAGAGAGTGGGTGACAGCGTCAATGCGACAGCAAAAGTTTCACCGAAATCTCTAAAAGAGATTTCGGTAAGGAAAGATCACCAGTAGAGCGACCTTGATGGAAGCCATACTGGCCAACAGATAGAAGATTGTGAAGTGATCTGAGACTTTGTGATTTCGCCAGTGCTGGCCACATCATGGATTTTTTTTTTTTGCTAAACCAGTCTTAAATGAAAATGACAGTCATTCCTCCCAGAACTGACTGGAAGTAGTATTAATTGGTGCGAGATGTTTTGTGCTAAGGTTAGCGACTTAGCAAAGCCTTATGTGACTAGTTTATTCGCTTCCTCGTTTCTCACCAGTCGATCCCCGAGTTGGACACATGCATAATATCGTTCCTGAGTTGAAAGAAAAACAACATATCATGTTTTGCTGTTTGGGAGTGTTTGTAGCTAAAAATAGACACGAGATATCACGAGGGAGGGTTGCCTTTCACAGTGCAAATACTTTCCAAGTAATATGTACTTGTTTTTCCTTATAACAAAGCAATTGGAAAATTCTTATTTATGTCATGCAAAGTTTTCACTACCACAATATAACAGTTACCAAAAACAACTGAAATGGTAAGAGTAAGTAATAGAAATTACGCTGCGTTCATATTAGTGGAGTTGAGGCGTCAGTTTACCGC
>NC_059255.1:1610782-1613282 GCF_017591435.1 Portunus trituberculatus | reverse complement strand
GTAGTAGTAGTAGTAGTAGTAGTAGTAGTAGTAGTAGTAACAGTACTATCACTTTTCATTTCAATCACCTGCCAATCATTATTTCTCTCTTTTTTTTTGCTGAAAACTTTATAATTAACTTTTTTTTTCTTATTTTATCTGCACTATTCTTGACATTTTTTTCTTCTTCTTCCTCCTTTTCCTTCTCTCCTTCTTCCTCCTACCCCTCTCCTTCTTCCTCATTTTCCTCCTCTTCAAACATTACTAAGAACTTTTAATGCAGTTTATTCTTCTTATATCTTCCTCTTTCTCCTTGTCCTCCTGTTCTTCTTCCTCTTTTGTTTATCTGACAATACAAATAATAGTGTATGTCTCCTCGTCTTCCTCCTTTGTATCCTCCTCCTCCTCCTCCTCCTCCTACTTCTCCACTATATAACTCGTCATAAACTCCTCTTTACAGCCTCCACCTCCAGGCTTGTGAATGGGGCAGCAACAAATGGTATTAGCTTCCAATGCCCTCACTAGTTCATCCCGTCACTCATAGATGTCGCCCTCCTCACGTCCCACCCTGCCCTACTGATGTTACGTGTCCTGTGGTCTGTTGCTTTCAAGAACTCTGCCTGCTTCTCTCGTTCCTCTTTCTTTCATCTCCTTAATGTAAGAGTTTGAAAGTGTTCTCAGTCATTCTACTTTCTCTCACCACTATTCTGTCCATCTCCCTAATGCAAGAGTTCACCAGTATTCTCAGTCTTTCTACTTTCTCTCACCACTATTCTGTCCACCTCCCTAATGCAAGAGTTCACCAGTATTCTCAGTCTTTCTACTTTTTCTCACCACTATTCTGTCCACCTCCCTAATGCAAGAGTTCACCAGTATTCTCAGTCTTCATCCCTTTCTCTGGCACACTCCTGAACTCCCTGCCTGCTTCTGTGTTTCCTCCTTCCTGTGACTTAACTCTTTCAGGAGGGAGGCTGCAGCACACTTACCCTTCAATAAATAACACTTTGACCTTTCTGTGGGGACTGGCGCCTCAATATATAATCCCTTGACCTTTTTGTGGAACTGGCGCCTCAGTGGACATTACTTTTACTGTTTACTTTTTCTTGTCATTCGTGATTGTGTTATTAATTTGGATAAGATTAGGTGTTTCGTCTTATCTTTAATTCTTTTACATCAATCTAATTTTCCTTCGTCCTTTCTTTCTTCCTTCCTTCTTCCCTTCCTCCTTCTTCTTTACTTGTCAACCACATGTGTACCCTCCTCTCTTCCATCTCCATCCCACCTCTTCCTTCATCTCTCCTCCTCCTCCTCCTCCTCCTCCTCCTCCTCCCTTCCTAACTCGCCTCTACTGCAACTGCGGGAACAAGTTAGTACACATTACATCAAGAAGTCATTCCAAGTTATAGTTTAAAGGTCCTAACTTTTTCACCACGCGCCATAACAAACTTTTCGTCCTCCTCCTCCTCCTCCTCCTCCTCCTCCTCCTCCTCCTCCTCCTCCTCCTCCTCCTCCTCCTCCTCTTCCATTTCTGTCCAAGCATACTATTTTCCCTCAGTCAGAAATAAACTAGCCAAGAGGAGGAGGAGGAGGAGGAGAAGGAGGAGGAGGAGAAGGAGGAGGAGAGGAGGAGGAGGAGGAGGAGGAGGAGGAGTGAAAGAGGTTCAAGGAGAGAAGAGAGAGAGAGAGAGAGAGAGAGAGAGAGAGAGAGAGAGAGAGAGAGAGAGAGAGAGAGAGAGAGAGAGAGAGAGACCAGGTACGTCGTAATTATAATGTTGCAAAGTTTCTGCTTAATTCTCTCTCTCTCTCTCTCTCTCTCTCTCTCTCTCTCTCTCTCTCTCTCTCTCTCTCTCTCTCTCTCTCTCTCTCTCTCTCTCTCTCTCTCTCTCGCAAGTTTCAAAGCACATTCTCTCTTTGTCTTTAGTGTATGGGATTGAGAGAGAGAGAGAGAGAGAGAGAGAGAGAGAGAGAGAGAGAGAGAGAGAGAGAGAGAGAGAGAGAGAGAGAGAGAGAGAGAGAGATTTTTTGGGTTATACAAATTTTCTATCTCTCTCTCTCTCTCTCTCTCTCTCTCTCTCTCTCTCTCTCTCTCTCTCTCTCTCTCTCTCTCTCTCTCTCTCTCTCTCTCTCTGTGTGTGTGTGTGTGTGTGTGTGTGTGTTCCTCCATGCTGTGTATTTATTTATCTACACACCTTGCCTTCCCTTCACTTAATTACTTAAATAGACACTTACCTGCACAATTACTTATGTGTTGCCCTCTCATTGGCACTCCAATCATGATAGCAGTAGTAGTGGCAGTGGTGGTAGTGGTGGTAGTAGTGTGTGGTAGTAGTAGTAGTAGTAGTAGTAGTAGTGGTGTGGTGGTCGTGGTGGTGGTGTGGTGAGGTGTTAGTATTAGTGGTGGTGGTGGTGGTAGTAGTGGTAGTGGTAGTAGTAGTGGTGTAGTAGTGTAGTGGTGGTAAGGTGGTAGTGGTGGTGGGTGGTGGTGGTGGGTGGTGTTAGTAGTAGTAGTAGTAGTTAGTAG
>NC_059255.1:1593282-1598282 GCF_017591435.1 Portunus trituberculatus | reverse complement strand
TGCAGGTTATGACAATTTTTCGAGAAGTGATGCAGGTTATGACAATTTTTCGAGGACTGATGCAGGTTATGACAATTTTTCGAGAAGTGAAGCAGGTTATGACAATTTTTCGAGAAGTGATGCAGGTTATGACAATTTTTCGAGAAGTGATGCAGGTTATGACAATTTTTCGAGAAGTGATGCAGGTTATGACAATTTTTCGAGAAGTGATGCAGGTTATGACAATTTTTCGAGAAGTGATGCAGGTTATGACAATTTTTCGAGAAGTGATGCAGGTTATGACAATTTTTGATGCAGATGACAATTTTTCGTGATGCAGGTTATGACAATTTTTCGAGAAGTGATGCAGGTTATGACAATTTTTCGAGGACTGATGCAGGTTATGACAATTTTTCGAGAAGTGATGCAGGTTATGACAATTTTTCGAGGACTGATGCAGGTTATGACAATTTTTCGAGAAGTGATGCAGGTTATGACAATTTTTCGAGGACTGATGCAGGTTATGACAATTTTTCGAGAAGTGAAGCAGGTTATGACAATTTTTCGAGAAGTGATGCAGGTTATGACAATTTTACTCCAAAGTTACTGACAGAAGAAATTTTTGGGAGTAAGAAAAGGATGAATCGAAACTTCAATTCACGTTTGTCATGTTAATTAGATACAAATTCCTACACACACTAATAAAACACCCAAACAGTTAAATATTCTTACCAAATCTAGAACCATTAGGAAATATTCACTTTTTTCCCTTCAAACAGACGAAAAATAAATAAATCAATTAATTAAAAGAAATGAAAAACTGAAAACAAGTCAAACGAAATCGAAAAATTGGATAGAAATAAGAAATAACGTGAAAATTTGAGAATAAGAAAGGAAAAGAAAAAAGGAAAAAGGAAAAGGAAAGAAAAGTGGAAAATGAAGATGAATAAAAAGAAATCTAACGAAAATGGAAAAGAAAATGAAAAATTGAAGAAGAAAAATAAAGGAAAAGGAAAAAGGGAAAAGAAATAGAAATGGAAAATGAAAATGAATAAAAAGAAATCTAACGAAAAGAAAAAAAAAAGAAAATGAAAATCAAAAATAGGAAAGAAAACAAAAAAAGAAAAAAGGAAGAGGAAAATGAAAAAGAAATGGAAAATAAAATGATTAAAAAGAAATATAACAAAAAAAAATAAATAAAAGAATGAAAACAAAAAAAGAAAAGAAAAAACAAGAAAAAAAAAGAAAAATCATAATAAAAACAGAAAAGAAGGAGAGCAAATATTAGAGAGAATTAAAGCGAATTAAAGAGAAACACAGCCTTCCCCTCTCCCTCTCACTCCCCTCTCACTTCCCCTCATATTTCCTCCTCCCCTTCCGTGACCCGTCAAGGGGAGGAGGAGGAAGAGGAGGAGGAAGAGGACCAGGAGGAAGAGGAGGAGGAGGAGGAGGAGGGGAAAGAGAGAGAGAGAGGGAGAGGAAGAGAGAGAGGGAGAGGGGAAGAAATGGTGAGGAAACGTTTGTGAAGAGTGGAGAGGGGAAAAAAGAGAAGAGAGAGAGAGAGAGAGAGAGAGAATGAGTTTGTGTACAGGAAAAGGAATAATTGAGGGGGAAAAGAGAGAGAGAGAGAGATTCGCTTATTCCTCCCTCTATCTCACCATTGCTGCCTCTGTGTTATCTCTCTCTCTCTCTCTCTCTCTCTCTCTCAGGCAGCTGTGTGCGCGAACAAGACTGCACACACACACATACACACACACACACACACACACACACACACACACACACACACAGTCCATAGATTCACTTATAATTTCCTGGGTGTGATAGTTGCAGTCGCTCTAAGTAGGTAATACTCAACACACATAATGCTGTTTTGCTTTATTTGCCGACAAATTAACGTGGAAGTTGTGTGTGGCGGGAACTACCCCTCTCCATGGGTGCTCCGCCGCCTTCCCCACCGCTGCCCCCGCCCCCATCCCTTTCCCGCCCGCCCCCGCCGCAGCCCGCTAGGCAGTGTCCGCAGCGGTGCCACGCGACATTATTGCTTTGTGTGCAGCAAATGACAAATTAAATTCTTGTTTGTCAGAGAATAAAATGTACTGGTGACACACCAATACTGTACACTGGTGAGGTGGTCAACTGGCTGTGTCAGCTGAAGTGGTCAAGTGGTACTCTGAAAACACACAGTACACATGGCAACTCACTCACTCAGTCACTCACTGCTGCTTCATGACCGCTGCCTTGCTGGTGCTGATGGTGGCGGTGGTGGTGGTGTGAAGGCTCCTTTAGATAACACGATGGTTCTGCTAAGTGGTGCTGGCACAGGTTGTGCTTAACTGTGTGTGTGTGTGTGTGTGTGTGTGTGTGTGTGTGTGTGTGTGTGTGTGTGTGTGTGTGTGTGTGTGTGTGTGTGTGTGTGTTACCAGCACCACACTGTGTTCACTGTGCACTGTGTTCAGGTGCACTGCCTTCACTGTCTCTGTCACTGAGTGAGTACTGTGCCAACATGTCATCAGTGCACGTCAATATCATGACGGAACAGTACTCATTGTTACTCAGTGAGCAAGATACCTTCACTGCACCCAACACACACACTGTGACACTAGGCGGCCGGCTAGACTTATCACTCCACTGGTGTCAATATGTCAACTGTCAGGGACTCAAGTCTCAAGGTTCACTGTTGGGTCTGTTGGCTGTTGAGAGGGTAACAATGGCAGTGAGTTGCCATTATGTTCACAAGCTCCCCTTAACCTCTGCATTGTTGTGTCAACTGTACATTTTTTTTTTCACTGACACAAACAAAAAGTCACTTGCTACTTATTTCCTGCAAGGCTTTGACTGTACAAAAAATTTAATTTAATGCCGCGTGGCACCACAGTGAGCAGCGGGCGAGGGGGAGGGGAGGAGGAACACTGAGGGGGATGTCCCCGCCACACACAAACAACTTCACAGTTAATTTATCGCTAAATAAAATAAGACACAGCATTGTGTACACAATATTTTTCAGTAGTGTGTGTGTATATAAATAAATAAATAAATAAATAAATAAATATATATATATATATATATATATATATATATATATATATATATATATATATATATATATATATATTCTAGTCTTTTTCGTCAAATATGCCCGAACAGTTTTTTACTCACTGTAACGAGAGAGAGAGAGAGAGAGAGAGAGAGAGAGAGAGAGAGAGAGAGAGAGAGAGAGAGAGATTCTGTTGACAAATGAACAAATAAATGAAATATGTATTTTTTTGGACCTGGAAAAATACTAAAAGAAAACGTAAAGAAATATGACACGTTTATTTACTTATTCGTTCATTCCTTCACGAGGATGTGTGTGTGGAATTAAGAATGAATAAAATAGTCAGACATTTATATGAACAATTGTTCCTTTTTCTTTTTAGTTTTCTTTGAATACTTGTCAGAATAGTGACGAAATACGAACTGTATCTATAAACTGAGAGAGAGAGAGAGAGAGAGAGAGAGAGAGAGAGAGAGAGAGAGAGAGAGAGAGAGAGAGAGAGAGGAAGGGGAGAGTCGGGGTACAGGTGAAAATAAAAGAGAAAAGAAAGAAAAACTACATTACTTTTCCATTATTTATTTTTCAATCTTTATTTTTCATCATTCTTTAAAAAACAGTGGAGCATCTCTCTCTCTCTCTCTCTCTCTCTCTCGTCATGTCCCCTGCACCACTTGAAGACCTCCCTCAGACCCCTCTAGACCCACATACATAATAAAAAAAACCACTACTTCTATCAATCTTAACCAACACGACCACAAAACACAACCTCAAACCAAATTACCACACGTACTTGGTCGCTGATCCCTAGAAACCATCACCTCACTTATAAAAACCTCACAAATACACAACACCACCAATAAACACTAAGGGAACTAATCCGAACCCCTTTCTCTGCTTTCCTCCCTACGCAGAGGCCTCCATGCACATTCTGGACGAGAGAGGCGTGGTGCTGAGGGAAAAATTCTACCACACGGGGTCCACCATAGAGCTCCAGTGCAGGGTTGCCAATGTCCCCACAGCCACGGCCCTGCAGCTCACCTGGTACCGGGGGCGACAGAGGCTCAACTACGATGCTTCCAGAGGTGGTGTGAGGTGAGAGAGAGAGAGAGAGAGAGAGAGAGAGAGAGAGAGAGAGAGAGAGAGAGAGAGAGAGAGAGAGAGGCCATACGGTGATTTTTCTTTTTTCTCTCTTCTTTATCCTTCTTTTTATTTTCTCCCTCTCCCAAATCTTTCCAGAGAGAGAGAGAGAGAGAGAGAGAGAGAGAGAGAGAGAGAGAGAGAGAGAGAGAAGGAATACGTATAGCATAACAGCGGAAGGACAGAGAGAGAGAGAGAGAGAGAGAGAGAGAGAGAGAGAGAGAGAGAGAGAGAGAGAGAGAGAGAGAAAAGAAAGAGAAAGAAAGAGACATTTTGACACTTTTCTATCATAATTTATTCCTTATTGCCTAAACCTCTTTGTTCAAACTAGGAGGAGGAAGAGGAGGAGGAGGAGGAGGAGGAGGAGGAGGAAGAAGAAAAAAAAAAAAATGAAAAGAAGAAGAAAAGAAGAAGAAGGAGGAGGAGGAGGAGGAGGAGGAGGAGGAGGAGGAGGAGGAGGAGGAGGAGGAGGAGGAGGAAACAGGAGTAAGAACGTATATAAGAAAGAAAGGAAACAAGGAGGGAGGAGAATACAACTTATGAGGAGGAGGAGGAGGAGGAAGAGGAGAAGGAGGAGGAAGACGTAGAGAGAATTCATATGGTGCTAGAGAGAGAGAGAGAGAGAGAGAGAGAGAGAGAGAGAGAGAGAGAGAGAGAGAGAGAGTTAAGGATGTGTTTATAAAGAGAAGAAACGGAGAAGGACTAAGATAAGAGAAAGAAAAGAAGAAGAAGAAGAAGAAGAAGAAGAAGAAGAAGAAGAAGAAGAAGAAGAAGAAAAAGAAGAAACAACAACAACAACAAAAAGAAGAAGAGAGAGGAAATAATAATAATAATAATAATAATAATA
>NC_059255.1:1548282-1588282 GCF_017591435.1 Portunus trituberculatus | reverse complement strand
CACCCACTCATTATATTTGCATCTGGCACTGAGCTGCACACCCTCCTGTGGTGCACAGCGCAGGGTGCTCCCATGGCAGACCCAGCAATGGTGCAGCTCTCACCACACACTGGGACAAGCGCCATCACGCTCATCTCACTCTCACCCCTGAGGTCTGGCGGTGACACTGGTAGGTCCTCACACTCCCTCCAACCCCTGGACCACCATCAGCTTGAGAGCAGATCTCAGCTGTCCCAGACTGGTCCAAATATACATGGAAGAGAGGGCAACAACCACCTCCCATTCATTGTAAATGATGAGAAGATGGTGAGGCTACCAGTGAGCCAACATGAAGGCTCGGGTGTCCAGTGTATTGAAA
Source organism: Portunus trituberculatus (assembly GCF_017591435.1). NCBI lineage: Eukaryota > Metazoa > Arthropoda > Malacostraca > Decapoda > Portunidae > Portunus > Portunus trituberculatus. Next base: position 1,587,924 of record NC_059255.1, on the reverse strand, counting down.
TATGCCACTTTGCATGCAAGGGCTGCATCAGCACTACCCAACTGCCAGCCACATCAGCCACAACCTGAACATCAATCACATGCAATTGATTTATCTTCCAGCATCTGACACCAGTGACACTTGCGACTGCCAGCTCACAATGGGTATAGTACCCTCTCCGCTGGAGGGAGACATACTACTCCAAAGGATATTATGTCTTACCAATTATGCATCTGTGGTGGCTGGACACTTAGAGGATGTATCCCAGTCGCAATTGACAGTGTCCCTTTGGTGCCCTGACATACTGCAAGCCACTGTTGACAGCAAGTGCCCACATGACTTGACTGACTACATGTAGGCCCTTCCACACATGAGGGACAAGCCATCCCTACCCACAAGGATGAGACTGTGGTCTGCCTGCATCCCAGCAGTCCTTTACCATTGTGGGGATGACAAGTCGGTTATGCCAGTATTCTTATCTTCCTTCTCTGAGACACGGCAGAAGACCTGTGTGGGTAAGGAGCAGTGCTTCCTAACAACACTTGTAACCCACTGGTCTCCAGTACCACCCTGCCTCAACATAAGGCAAGGGAACCACATCAGGAACTAAGTCACTAAGTCACACCCAGTCCACCTTCTTGACCCTGGCATGAAGGTACGCAGTGAGCATATTAGTAGGGAGACGGAGGCTGTCCAGACAAACTTCTGCATCTCCCAGTCCATCTTTTGCAGGATGAACTCTTTCACTTCAGAGTGAGCCATAGGGTAGAGCAGTTGTGGAAAAAACACTTAGACCAGCATCCACATCTTTTGCTGGTGTTTGGCTGGACACCTTTGCAGGCCCCAAAATAAGATGACCAATCCCGCCAAAAGGAGTGAGAGCCCCCTCCGCCCAATGAGTGGACCCCACCTGGACCCAAAGGTAGTGGTAAAACTCCACTGGAGCCAAGGCATGAATAGACAGGTCACCAATGCAGAGCTCTAGATTACACTGGACCCATTTTTTCCTTTACCATCCACTACGATCTCTAGGGTGGCTCATTTGCTGGGCACCAGTTCCAGGCTGAGAGCTTGTGCTTGAGATGTTGCAGCCTCAACACTCCTCCTCAACCTGACTGAGCTGGACACCAACAACACCACATCATTGGCAAAGGCCAAATAGTGGAAGCAAGTCCCACCTAAGTCAACAGTGACAGCCTCAGGGATAATGGACAAAGCCCTGTCTAGGATCACATTAATAAGCATGGGGTGACACTGGGTTTGCCTGCATGATACCTCTGGCAACAGGCACCCTAGTGCTGTCAAAATGAGTGTGAGCCTGGATCAGATTATCACACACAGAGGCGGTTAATTTCTCCCATTAACCCCACCTCAGGCAGGCCATCCTGATGGCAGGGTGTCCCACACAGTCAAAAGCTTCCCTGAAGTCCAGGAAGACCAGAAAGAGTGACTTACAGTCTGCCTTTGCTTTTCAGACAGCTTTGTGAGCCAACAGGAGGTTGGCTGGACAGATCTCCTCCACCTCAACACCCTGGGCTCTGGGAAGGGGAGAGTGAGTCGCCACTCTCTTAGCCAGCACCCGATGGAGGATTGTGTTCAGAATGGGAATGATGACAAGAGAGCATATCTGATGGACTGGTGGGCTCATCAACCTTTGGAAGGAGTACTGACCGGCCCTGGGTTCAGCTGACAGGTATGCAGCCTCAGCATAAGACAGTGCTAAAAAGCCATCACAGCTTTCAGACCAAGGGCTTCCAGGTCAGACTTAGACTGGCTGTCCAGACCCCCTCGCTATTCAAGCACTGGCAGCTCTGTGTGCTGCCTTCACATCCATCTCAGAGATCAGCTTCTAGATTGCTCTTTTGACTGAGTACCTTACTGGGGGATGATCCCCAGGACTAGGAGTGGGATAGACCTACTGAAAAGGGGAAGTCAGAAGTCAGTAGTACCTTATGGCTCTGACCCCTCATTCACTAGTCAGCTCTGTCCTGCAACCATCCTCCCAGCCACACAGCCTCTATCCCTCTTCCAGGTGAACTGGAATTAGCTATCCTCCAGCCTCCTCTTCCACCTTGCATCCCACAGAATGCTGAGGCACAACTCGGCTTTGGACAAGCTGAGGGAGGGGCGGAGACCAGTCATTCCATTGTCTCTGGATGTCTCTAGGAACCAACACTTACAGGAGGACACTGCAGGCCTCAATCTCTCACTGAACTGCCAGAGTGGGATCCTGCTCAGTGGGAGGAAGCCCCACAACCAATGGTACTGCCTTCCTTAGAGCCAGTCTAGGGATCACTGTAGGAAGAAGTTAGGGGGGAATGCCAGTCTAGAATCAAGCTCCCTCTCTGGTGTTGGGGCAGGAAGCACAACAGCCTCTGCATGAAGCAAAAATTTACAAGCTGCCTGGATCTTCTCTCCTCCCTCAGCCTCGATGGAACGGTGAGGCAACACTACACTGCATATACATTTGCTAACAACCCACCTCAGCCATTCACAAACCCTCCACCACCAATACACATTTTAGTAGTAGTAGTAGTAGTAGTTACCTGGCTAGCACTAACAGTCTGTGAAGGTCTGTGGCTGAGAAAGATTCATTCCTCCTCCTGCTTGCCATAAAGTCTTCTTGCACCACCTGAGAGAGAGAGAGAGAGAGAGAGAGAGAGAGAGAGAGAGAGAGAGAGAGAGAGAGAGAGAGAGAGAGAGAGAGAGAGAGAGAGAGAGAGAGAGAGAGAGAGAGAGAGAGAGAGAGAATGTACTATAACAATAAAAATTAATAAAAATAAGAAAATTATATTGAAAAATCAGTTTCTTCAACATATAAACAGAAAAGAAAGTAATGGCAATAAAAGCAATAAGAAAAAGAAAATAAATATATAAATAAAGGAAAAAAATTATATAAATTACAGAAATATAGAAAAAAATAAATATATTCTTAAAACTCAAAATAATGACAAAACAAATTATATATGAACAAACACATGCACACACACACACACACACACACACACACACACACACACACAACAAGAAAAAAAAAGAAAAGAAAAAGAAAAAAAAAGAAAAGAAAAAAAAGAAAAAGAAAAGAAAAGAAAAAAAAAAAAAAAAAGAAAGAAAAGAAAAGAAAAGAAAAGAAAAGAAAAAAAGAAAAAAAAAAAAAATAGAAAAGGAAAAAAGAAAAATAACAAGAAAAGAAAAGAAATAGAAAAAAAAAAAAGAAAAAGAAAAGGAGAAAATAACAAAAAGAAAAGAAAAAAAAAGAGAAAAAGAAAAACAATGAGAAAAGAAAAAAAAAATAAATAAAAGAAGAAGAAAAAGAAAAGGAAAAGAAAAGGAAAAGAAAAAAGAAAAGGAATAAAAGGAAAAGAAAAGAAAAGGAAAAAAGAAAAATACATGAAAAGCAAAGAAAAAAGAAAAGAAAAATGAAAAGAAAACCAAAAAAACAAGAAAAGTGGAAAAAAATGAAAAAAGAAAAAAAAATCTAAAGTAAGAATAATAAAATAAATAAATAAAATAAGAAAATATAAACAAACACACACACACACACACACACACACCTTCTGCAAGTCCTCGGGCAGCACATATTCTCCCTGGCGGGCGGAGGTGATGTAGCAGCGGAGGAGGGGCAGGGTGGAGGGGAAGAGGCAGTGGAGAGAAGTTCCTCCACTTTCCTCCGTGCCTCATCCACGTCCCTCCGCCTGGGCTGCAGTTTTATCTCAGCGTCACTGAAGGGTGGACACAAAAGTGGAAGGTAAGTGGAGGGAGAGGAGGAAAGGGACGGAGGGACAGTTACAAAATGAATGATTACAGGTTTTGCTTTTGCTCTCTCTCTCTCTCTCTCTCTCTCTCTCTCTCTCTCTCTCTCTCTCTCTCTCTCACACGCAATAATTTTCTCTGACTTATAAAATGTTTACTCTCTCTCTCTCTCTCTCTCTCTTACTAAATTATTTTCTTTGACATCAAATGTTTTCTCTCTCTCTCTCTCTCTCTTTGACTCAAATCTCTCTCTCTCTCTCTCTCTCAATGATTTTCTCTCTCTCTCTCTCTCTCTCTCTCTCTCTCTCTCTCTCTCTCTCTCTCTCTCTGATTTTCTCTAACTTATCAATTGCTCCCTCCTTCCTCCATCCCTCCCTCTCACCCCACTCTCCTCTCTCCCCTCACCTGGGCAGCATGGACTTCCCCTCACTAAGGACCAGCACTGGAAGGTTGGTGAGCTGCTCAATAACGTGGAACTGGAAGTCATAATCAACCTTCTGCCAGCTGATCATGTTCCCCAGCGCTGTCAGGTTGGCCACCCCAGTCCTGTCCACCTGGCCCTCCACCAAAGACGTCTCATCCAGGACCAGGTGGGTGTGCTCTGGTAATTGCAGGAGCCCACTTGTTAGCCGGTCTGTCTGGTAGTTCTGTGAGGGAGAGAGGAAGACAGGGGTGGTTTGGTGTATGGGTGGGGAACAGGGAGGGTGGGAGAGAAGAAGAGAGAGAGAGAGAGAGAGAGAGAGAGAGAGAGAGAGAGAGAGAGAGAGAGAGAGAGAGAGAGAGAGAGAGAGAGAGAGAGAGAGAGAGAGAGAGAGAGAGAGAGAGAGAGAGAGAGAGAGAGAGAGAGAGAGAGAGAGAGAGAGAGAGAGAGAGAGAGAGAGAGAGAGAGAGAGAGAGAGAGAGAGACCTAAACCAAACAGTAACACACACAAAACACAACACACTTCACAACACACCAAACTAACAAAAACACACTCGGAACACCCAGAAACGCACCTTTTTTGGCACAAACACAGCCTTGTTGATGTTGTGCAGGGTGAGGGGCAGGAGGTGGGCTTGTGTCACCAGGGAGGTCAGCACTTGGTACACAAACCTGCAGTAATGTTGTCGCTGCAAATCCTGATCCACACCTGACAGATTCACACAGTACTTCCCCAACACTGTCACGTCCTGCAGGGAAAGAGAGAGGGTGTGAGTGGGAGGGAGGGAGGGAGGGAGGGAGAGGCTGTGTGTGTGTGTGGGTAGGGATAGAAGTTGTAAGAGGCTGTTTGTGTGTGTAATAGAGGCTAGAAGCTGGGAGAGGCCGTGAAAGGCTAGGAGAGGTGAGGTTGTGTGTGTGTGTGTGTGTGTGTGTGTGTGTGTGTGTGTGTGTGTGTGTGTGTGTGTGTGTGTGTGTGTGTGTGTGTGTGTGTGTGTGTGTGAAAGGTTTTGGAATTTTTTTTCTTTTTTTTTATGTAAGAGGAGAAAACTCATCAAGGGCAACAAAACAATTAAACAAAAAGGCCCACTGAGGTGCCAGTCCCCAAGTACGTCCATGAGAATTAGCCAAAAGAATGGGATAAATGTCCTGAAACCTTCCTCTTCAATGAATTCTGGTGATAGGAAGATGGAAATACAGAAGCAGGCAGGGAGTTCCAGAGTGTGCCGGAGAAAGGATGAATGAGTGAGAGTACTGGTGAACTCCTGCACTAGAGAGGTGGACAGAATAGTGGTGAGAGAGGAAGAAGAAAATCTTGTGCAATGAGGGTGGGAGAAGAGAGGAGGCATGCAGTTAACAAGATCAAAAGAACACTTTGAACAAAAATAGCAGTAGAAGATTGCAAGAGATGCAACATTCCAGCAGTGGGAAAGAGGCTCAAGACAGTCAGTCTGTCAGAGAAGAGTTGATGAGATGAAAAGTTTTTGATTCCACCCCATCTAACAAACCTGTAAGAGTGGAACACCCCCAAACATGCGAAAAGGATGGATAAGGCCCTTGTACAGAGTTAGCAGTTGCAAGGGCAAGAAAAACTGGCGGAGATGCTTTAGAATGCATAACTTCATAAAAGCTGCTTTAGCAAGAGATTAGATGTGAAGTTTTCAATTTAGAATATAAGCAAATGACAGACCAAGGAATTCAGTGTAGAAAAGGGGGCATCTAAGTGTCATTGAAGAGGGGATAGTTGTCTGGAAGGGTGTTGAGTTGATAGATGCAGGAATTGAGTTTTTGAGGCATTGAACACTAGTAAGTTCTCTCTGCCCAAATCAGAAATCTTAAAGAAATCAGAAGTCAGATGTTCTGTGGCATTCCTGCATGATCTGTTAATTTCCTGAAGGGTTGGTTGTCTCTGAAAGGACATGGAAAGATGTAGGTGGTATCATCAACATAGGAGTGGATAGGACAAGAAGTTTGGTTAAGATCATTAATGAATAATAGGAAGACAGTGGGTGACAGAACAGAACCCTGAGGAACACCACTGTTAATAGATTTAGGAGAAAAACAATGGCAATCTACCACAGCACCAACAAAATGGTTGGAAAGGAAACTTAAGATAAAGCTGCAGAGAGAGAAGGATAGAAGCTGTAGTAGGGTAGTTTTGAAATAGAAGCCTTGTGCCAGACTTTATCAAAACCGAGGAAAGAGAATGGCCAAGACTCAGTTAGGAGAGCCAGAAGAACACCAGCAGAGCAGCCTCGACACCAACCATACAGTGGACCAGAGAGAAAACTGTGAAGTGACAGATGCTTAAGAATTGAGAGAATAAAGTGATTTAAGGATTTTTTATCATTCCAGCTAATCATCTCTCTCTTTCTCTCTCACCTGCCTCCCATAAACAGCAGACAGCAGGTGGCACAGCAGGTGTTCAGCGGCCACCTCGTCACCCAGACACACCTCCACCAGCACCTCCCTCAGCACTGCCCTCGCTTCCCTGGAGGAGGAGAAGGCAGAAGAGGAGGAGGAAGAGGAGGAGGAGAAGGAGGAGGAGATGAGGGGGTTGGTGTGTTTCATGACCCTGTGAGCTATGCAGTGTAGTCTGTGTGTGTGTGTGTGTGTGTGTGTGTGTGTGTGTGTGTGTGTGTGTGTGTGTGTGTGTGTGTGTGTGTGAGAGAGAGAGAGAGAGAGAGAGAGAGAGAGAGAGAGAGAGAGAGAGAGAGAGAGAGAGAGAGAGAGAGAGAGAGAGAGAGAGAGAGAGAGAGAGAGAGAGAGAGAGAGAGAGAGAGAGAGAGAGAGAGAGAGAACACATTAATAAACCATCAAACAAAACAAAACAAACAAATCCTGAAATTCATCCCATTAAAAGAAAAATTAATACAGAAAAACAAAAGAAAAAGAAAAAAACAAAAATGAAAAAACAAAACAATTATAATAGAAAATGAAATAAAAAAACAAAACCACAACATATAAACAAGAAAATATAGAAATAATTAATTAAATAAAAAAGAAAAGAAAAAGTGATTAAAAATAAGTCAAATAAAATACATAAATAAATAATAAATAAATAAATAGTAAATAATAAATAGATCAAAATAAAAAGACAAATAATAAATAAATAGACAAATAAACAACAAATAAATAGATAAATAGATTAAAAAATAATAAATACAAAATAAAGACAAACAAATAGACAAACAAAATGCCAATTTCCAACACACCTGGGTACAAGGGAGGGGGGGGCAGAGGAGTGGCCCTCTGCCTCACCAGGCCCCCACAGGTCCATGGGGGAGCCAGGGTCAGGGGAGGGGTCAGGGGAGGGCGGGGCAGTGAGGGCAGGGCTGACTGACAACACCGCCACCACCTCAATCACCTGGTTCAGCGTGAAGCCCTCCTCCTCATACAGCTGGAGAGAGAGAGAGAGAGAGAGAGAGAGAGAGAGAGAGAGAGAGAGAGAGAGAGAGAGAGAGAGAGAGAGAGAGAGAGAGAGAGAGAGAGAGAGAGAGAGAGAGAGAGAGAGGGAGAGAGAGGGAGAGAGAGAGAGAGAGAGAGAGAGATTATTCATTATTAACATTATCTCTTAATGTCAAAATAGATTAAAGGAAATGAAAAATTAATCAATAGTTTAGACGTTACTCTCTCTCAACACGAGCATAGCTCTTTTCCCGTATGTTACACACACACGGTAGCTCAGTGGTTAGAGCGCTGGCTTCACAAGCCAGAGGACTGGGGTTCGATTCTCCGGCCGGGTGGAGATATTTGGGTGTGTCTCCTTTGACGTGTAGCCCCTGTTCACCTAGCAGTGAGTAGTCCCGGTGTGTGGCGTGTGCCTGGTCTCAGGCCTATCCGAAGATCGGAAATAATGAACTCTGAGCTCATTCCATAGGGTAACGTCTGGCTGTCTTGTCAGAGACTGCAGCAGATCAAACAGTGAAACACACACACTAGAAGTAAGAAATTAAGAAGTGTATATTAAATTAATAAAAGACGACACACACACACACACATACACAAGCACAACAGTGAAGAACAGACGCACAGAACAACGCTCCCCGCAATCAGCTGATCTCCAAAGGTTGTGAGTTTACAGAGGCCTAGGCAATTGTGTGTCTTGTGTGGCAATAGTCTCCAGGATTTACACTGAAAGGCATCATGAGTCACAAAGAACTTACACCCATATGCAAGTATGGAAATAGGGAAAGAGTACAAGGAGAGGATGATTATGTTGATGAGGGAGAGAGTAGATGTGAAGGATTTGATGAGACAACCACTACCCTCCATAGGCGAGTTTTAACTTTGGAGAAAAAATTATACAACTGGATAAGAGAGAGCATGAGAAGTAAAGAGAATGATGAACAGGAGAAAGACTTTCTGAACTTGAAAGAAAGGATAAAAAAAAGTGGAAAAAAACGAGGCTAGGCGTTCCGAGAACGCGGAACTGAGGAATGAACTAACCAAGTACAAGCAACAGATGGAGGAAGGACTCGTTAAAGTAGAGAAAGCAAAAGAGGACCTGAAAGATCTAGTTAACAAAGAAGAGGAAAGAGTACAGGATGTGATTCAGAAAGAAGTACAGGCATGGCAAGTCCAGGAGAAGAAAGACAAAGATCATTTTCAGGAAGTGATCCACGAACAACTAAAAGTAAGAGACAAGAACATGGCAAACAAAATTATAGGAGTCCTTAAGGAAAAAGAAAACACAGTAAGGGAAATTGCAGAAAAAAAAGAGTGTAATCATATTTGGAATGAAAGAAAAAAATGTAAAATATAGACCAAGATGGGAAAAAGAAGAATTGAAATCAGTCAAAGACCTACCAAAAAATCTAAATGATGAAGACAGGCAGAACCTAGAGGAGGAAGTAGAGGAAATACATAGAATAGGACCTTACCAAGATGGAACAACAAGGCCAATAAAGATACTACTAAAATCATAGCAGCAACAGAAGATGACTCTCTTAAAGACAAGGGGTATTATATAGAAGTAGGCAAGGAGAGGTCCTCCAGGCCTTGTTGACTTACAAGCTAATATTTGAGAGACAAACTTGCTCTGATCTGTCCAGAAACGGAATCGAAGGCTGCAAGGATATATATATAAGAAATGGCTTAGAAAAATAGAAATGAGGAAGAAAGGAAGAGATACAAGGAAACTGGGATATATATATAAGGCAGCAGTAAGGAAAAAAAATAATGAAAGGTCAGAGGAGGAAAAAAAAGGCATTCTTTTGGAAGATACTAGGAGACAGGATAAGGAAATGGTATATAAACGAGAAGGAAGAGAAAAAAGTGGAACAAGTTTAACTAAAAATGATAAAGGCAAGAGACTAAAAATGATGTATACGAACATAGACAGGTTTTATCAAGTAAATTAGAATTAAGAGATTACATAAAGAAAGAAAATCCAGATATTGTATGCCTGGCTGAAACAAAACTAAATGAAGCAATAAAAATAGACTTGGATAATAGGTATAATGTATGGAGAGACAGAGTGGGTAAAGGAGGAGGAGGAGTCATGATTATGTTAAGGAAGGAGATAGCGATAAACCAAGTGGAATGTGGGGAAGGAAAAGCAGAAGTACTGTATGTTAAGATGCATATTAATAAAAAAGAGTTAACAATCATTGTAACATATGTGCCACCAAAAACAAATTCACGGACCAATCAAGAATATAAAGACATGATAGATGACACAATAAGGAGTCTAATGAGAATCGTTAAAGAAAGGAGAAAAGTTATATTAGTAGGAGATTTCAACTGTAAAGAAGTGGACTGGGAAAATTATGAAAGTGGTATGGGGAAGAAGCCTGGGAGAAAGATTCTGAACCTAATGATAGACAATATGATGGACCAGAGAGTAAAGGAATGCACAAGATTCAGAGGAAACGACGAGCCGGCGAGATTGGACCTAGTTTTTACAAGGGGTATACAAATGAATGATGATATAAGATATAAGTGCCCATTGGGAAAGAGTGACCATGTAATATTAGAAATGGATATAGAAGAGGGAAAGGAAGATAGAGACGATTCATACAAAGGAGACCGATTAAATTACAGAAAGGCTGATATTGAGAATCTCAAGAACTATTTTAAAACGTAAACTGGGAGGAGATGGAAAACTCAGAGACAATGCAAGAGAATATAACTTATTTTTGGAAATATACAAAACAGGAGTCAGGAATATGTCCCAAAATATAGACCTAAAGAAGAAGGAAAGAAAGATTGGTTTAATGCAAGGTGTGCTAGGGCAAAGGAGAAAAGAGATGGAGCATGGAAAAGGTGGAGGAGAAATAGAAATCCAGTAAATAAGGAAAACTTCAAGGCAGCGAGAAATGAATATGTTAAGGTGAGGAAGGAAGAGGAAAAGAACTTTGAAAAGGACATTGTCGAAAAATGTAAGGAGCAACCAAAATTGTTCTATAGATTCATAAATGGAAAAATTAGGCAAGAAACAATAGAAAGGTTAAAAGGAGAGAACGGGATGGTGGAAGACCCAAAAAGTATGGCAGAACTATTAAATAATAAATTCCAGGAGGTCTTTACTAAGGAATCCAAATTTGAAAGGCCACAGGGTAAAAGAGACAGTCTATATGAAAGAGATTAAAGTAACCAAGCTTGAAATAAAAGAGTTAATGAAGGAACTTGATGAGGAAAAGGCAATGGGACCGGATGAAGTCTCAGGCAGAATACTGAAAGAATGTAGGGAAGAACTAGCAAGTCCTATATACAACATCATAAAATGCTCAATAGAAAATGGAACAGTACCAGTAGAATGGAAAAGAGCTGAGGTGGTTCCCATATATAAGAGCGGAAGGAAGGAAGAACCTTTAAATTACAGACCGGTATCACTAACTAGTGTAATATGCAAGATGTGTGAAAGAATAATAAAGAAACAATGGATCGAGTTCCTTGAAGACAACAAATTAATATCAAATAGCCAATTTGGTTTTAGAAAAGACGGTCTTGTGTAACTAATTTATTGAGTTTCTATTCTAGAATAGTTGATAGAGTACAAGAGAGAGAGGATGGGTTGACTGTATTTATTTGGATTTAAAAAGGCGTTTGACAAAGTGCCACATGCAAGATTACTATGGAAGTTAGAGGAGAAGGGTGGCTTAAAAGGAAGCACATTGAGATGGATAGAAAATTATTTGAGGGGGAGAGAAATAAGGACGGTAGTTAAAGATATGAAGTCCAAGTGGAGAGCAGTAGAAAGCGGAGTGCCACAGGGTCAGTATTGGCACCAATACTTTTCCTCATTTATATTAACGACATGCCAGAAGGAGTGAACAGCTACATAAATCTGTTTGCAGATGATACGAAACTGTGCAGAGTTATAAAGCAAAAGAGGATTGTGAAATACTGCAAGAAGACCTAAATAAGATCTGGGAATGGAGTAAAAGTGGGAAATGGAATTCAATGTGAACAAAAGCCATGTCATGGAAATGGGAAAGAGTGAAAGACGACCTGTGGGAATCTATAAGATGGGAGATGGAGTAGAACTGGAGAAAGTCAAAAAGGAAAAGGACTTAGGAGTGACGATGGAAGAAAACAATCAACCAGTAAGCCATATTGATAGAATTTTTAGAGAAACATATAATTTGCTAAGGAATATTGGAGTAGCATTTCACTACATGGACAAAGAAATGATGAAGAAATTGATAAGTACTATAATAAGACCCAGATTGGAATATGCAGGAGTAGTGTGGACCCCTCATAAAAGAAACACATAAGGAAATTGGAGAGGCTACAAAAAATGGCTACAAGAATGGTTCCAGAATTTGAAGGGATGACATATGAGGAGAGACTAAAGGCTATGGATCTGCCAACCCTGGAACAAAGAAGGAGAGAGAGACCTGATACAAGTTTATAAATTGATCAACGGAATGGACCAAGTGGATAATGAGAAACTGATCCTGAGAGAAGAATATGACATTCGAAGCACAAGATCACATAGTAAAAAGCTGAGAAGATGCTAAAAAATATAATTTACCGCAAAGATGTATTGAGACGAGGAACAGTTTAAATCAAGAAGTAGTGGCTGCAACGAGCGTGCATACTTTTAAAGTAAGACTGGATAAGTGTAGATATGGAGACGGGGCCACACGAGCATAAAGCCCAGGCCCTGTAAAACTACAACTAGGTAAATACATACACATACACACACACACACACACACACACACAGCCCGGTAGTTCAGTGGTTAGAGCGGTGGCTTCACAAGCCAGATGACCGGGGTTCGATTCCCTGGCCAGGTGGAGATATTTGGGTGTCTCTCCTTTCACGTGTAGCCCCTGTTCACCTAGCAGTGAGTAGGTACAGGATGTAAATCGAGGAGTTGTGACCTTGTTGTCCTGGTGTGTGGTGTGTGCCTGGTCTCAGGCCTATCCGAAGATCGGAAACAATGAGCTCTGAGCTCATTCCGTAGGATAACGTCTGGCTGTCTCGTCAGAGACTGCAGCAGATCAAACAGTGAATTACAGTGAATTATACACACACACACACACACACACACACACACACACACACACACACACACACACACACTACACATCGTGTAGTGTAATGGTTAACACGCTCGACTCACAATCGAGAGGGCCGGGTTCGAGTCCCAGAATGTGGCAAGGCAAATGGGCAAGCCTCTTAATGTGTGGCCCCTGTTCACCTAGCAGTAAATAGGTACGGGGTGTAACTTGAGGGGTTGTGGCCTCGCTGTCTCGGTGGGTGGAGTGTGGTGTGGTCTTAGTCCTACCCAATGATCGGTCACTATGAGCTCTGAGCTCTTTCCGTAAGGGAAAGACTGGCTGGGTGACCAGCAGACGACCGTGGTGAATAACAACAGGCAGCAGCAAGTGTGTGACTCACCTTGACAAGTGCAGGTGTGCCCTTCATGCCTGGCAAGGGGAAGTTAAGCTCAGGTGTGGAGGAGGAGGTAGTGGTGGAGGTGGAGGTGGAGGTGGAGGTGGAGGGGGCGCCACCATTGGCTTCCCCCCATCCCTCCCCTCTCACTCTCTTCCTTTCCTCTGCCTCTCCCTCATCTGTTTCCATGCTGAATTGAGAGGGGGAGAGAGATGGGTTAATACACTCATACATACATACATACATACATACATACATACACATACACACACACACACACACACACACACACACACACACACACACACAGCCCGGTAGCTCAGTGGTTAGAGCGCTGGCTTCACAAGCCAGATGACCGGGGTTAGATTCCCCGGCCGGGTGGAGATATTTGGGTGTGTCTCCTTTCACGTAGCCCTGTTCACCTAGCAGTGAGTAGGTACGGGATGTAAATCGAGGAGTTGTGACCTTGTTGTCCCAGTGTGTGGTGTGTGCCTGGTCTCAGACCTATCCCAAGATCGGAAATAATGAGCTCTGAGCTCGTTCCGTAGGGTAACGTCTGGCTGTCTCGTCAGAGACTGCAGCAGATCAAACAGTGAATTACACACACACACACACACACACACACACACACACACACACACACACACACATAGTGTAGTGGTTAGCACGCTTGACTCACAATCGAGAGGGCCGGGTTCGAGTCCCAGAAAGCGGCGAGGCAAATGGGCAAGCCTCTTAATGTGTGGGGTGTGTTCACCTAGCAGTAAATAGGTACGGGATGTAACTGGAGGGGTTGTGGCCTCGCTGTCCCAGTGTGTGTTGTGTGTTGATGTGGTCTCAGTCCTACCCGAAGATCGGTCTATGAGCTCTGAGCTCACTCCATAATGGGGAAGACTGGCTGGGTGACCAGCAGGCGACCGAGGTGAATTACACACACACACACACACACACACACACACACACACACACACACACATGACTGGAATGGATGTAGTAGATAACAAGGAGCTGTTACTAAGAGATGAAGTCACCAGTATGGAAATGGGGCCACATGAGACTAATGACCAGGCCCTGTAAATCTACAACTAGGTCAATACACATACACATACACACATACATATATACATACAGACAGGTAGGTATTCTGTGGTATCTCATTCATCATTACACAATATTTCAGTGCTACACTATTGTTCTTTACCTCCCTGTGTCTGTATCAATATGTATATTGTCTGTGTGTGCATGTATGATTCTGCACATACATCTATAACAGTCATGATATACACAATACTGTTCAAAAGGTCTTAGCCTTAAATGGGCTACTGCTGCTCTTGTACAGTTAGGTTAGGTTAGGTTAGGCTAGGTGTACTGACACTTCCATAAGATGTATGCATATAAGGCATAATAAAATGTGTCAAATGTTTCTAATGCATTATACCATCAGTAATGTTTTGTGTTCACTGTATCCCAGGATGCACTCACTCTGCTTCCACACACTACAGCTTGTCACACCAGTACACTGAACACACACACACACACTACAGTTTGTCACACCACTAAAGTGAACACACACACAGTAGCTTGTCACACCAGTACAGGGAACACACACACACACACACACACACACACACACACACACACACACACACACACACACACACAGTACAGTTTTGTCATAGTTCAATTTTCAAACATTCACTTTGACACAGTTCACCACTACCATTCTCCAAGGCCACAGAGATGAGTAGCCAGGTCCTTAAGAATGTTTCTCCTGTTAATAATATAGAAAACTTGTTAATCTGCCACTAGAACCATAAAAACACATTAAAAAACCCACATCATTGTTTCTCCCATTTATTATGAAGAAACCTCATTAATCCTTTTCTATCTCTCTCTCTCTCTCTCTCTCTCTCTCTCTCTCTGTGGTGTCTGCCGGCCTCTTCTGCCTGGCCTGTCCCAATGAGGCGTGAGTGGTGGGTGGGGCGGGGCTGTTGTCTTGGTAAACCTGACAATAACACCCCACACATTATATATTCTCTATAAATACAAATAAATAAATATATAAATGTCTACTACAACTACATATTAGAAAAATGTATAAAGCTACTACTACTACTACTACTACTACTACTACTACTACTACTATATATTACTAAAAACTAAGGAAATACCAGAAAAAACAAAAAGCTGCTGCTGCTACTACTACTACTACTACTACCACTACTACTATCACTAAAAAGAAAACAAAGAAAAATACAAGAAAGGAAATTAAAAAGTTGCTACTACTATTACTACTACTACACATATTTTCAAAAAAAGAAAAAAAGAAAAGAAAATGCAGAGCTACTATTGTTAACACTAACATAAAAAACAAAGAAAAATAAAAAATAAAATGAATAAAAAGCTACTGCTACTACTACTACTACTATTACTAAAAAACAAAGACCTAAACCTACCACCACCCCCACCACCACTACAACTACTACTACTGCTACCACTGACCTGCTTGACCCAGTGTGTCTCGCCGGGCAGGGGGATGCAGTAGTACACCAGTCTGTCTCCTGTCTCACACCCCGGCCCACCAGTGTCCAGGCTCTCTACTGCCTAGTAAGGGGGGGATGGATGAATGGATGGATGAATGGATGTATGTTTTGATTAGGCGCCGCAACATCAACGGTCATCTAGCGCCGCAACATATGTTAAAAACTAACTAAAAGCAATTAAAATAACGAAATTAAAAGTACCTAAAAATATAATGAATAGAAATAAAACAGAAAAACACAGATTAGCTTAGTATGGGGGATGCAGTTAGTGGTGCTGTTGTTGTTGTAGTAGTGAGAATATTTTTGTTCTTGTTGTTGTTGATGATGATGATGATGATGTTGATTTTGTTGTTATTATTATTATTACTATTATTATCATCATTATTATCATTATTGTTGTTGTTGTTTTGTGGTGAGAGAATATTGCTGCTGTTGTTGTTTTGTAGAGAGAATCTTGTTGTTCTTATTGTTACTGTTGTTGTTGTTGTTCTTGTTGTTGTAGTGAATGAATGTTGCTGTTACTGCTGTTGTTGTTGTTGTTGTTTTGTAGTGAAAGAATGTTGCTGCTGTTGTTTTGTGGTGAGAGAATGTTGTTGTTTGACTGGTGTTATTATCACTGTTGTTATTGTTATTAGGTACTCTTATTGTTGTTGTTTGTGGTGTGGAATTGGTGTTGTTATCACTGCTGTTGTTAGACTGGTGTCCTTATTATTACCCTTATCATCAGTAATATTATTGTTTTCAATATCAAGCACAGAAATGGTACTGTTACTATTATAACAGGTAGTATTGCTTTCGTTTGACTCTTGTGTTACTATTTAAAACTTCTACTATTATTACTTCTATACAATTATCATCATCTTTACTGCAGATCTTTTCTTCCAAATGGCTAGATAATGGCTAAGACTGATTACACACACAAAAACAATAAAAAAAAAGACAGACAGTAAGAATATGAACATAAACACCAGAAAAATGCTAAAGAACAAAAAACAAACACAAAAAAATCAATAAAAGAACAGAATTACAATAAAAACAAAGAGAAAAAAAATTGAAATGAAAAATAAAAAAACTTACCATCACACACACACACACACACTCACCCCACACTGCACCACATCCTTGTACCGGCCAGGAAGGAGTTTTGTCGAGCCACCACCATCACCACCCTCAGCCGTCACCTGGTACACATGTTACGGCCCGCCCGTAACATGCATTACTACCATCACCTCCTCCGCTTGTTACCTCGTTCGACACCTCTCCGCCTCCCCTTCCACGTCACCGTCTCGTGAACCTTCCACGCCACCGTCTCGTGAACCTTCCACGTCACCGTTTCATGAAGCCCGGCTACTGTCCCGAAGTTGGATTCACGCGGCCCCTTTCGACTCAACCGAAAGTGTTGAGCCAGCTCTTGGTTTTCTGGATTGGGAGTTGAGATCCAAGCCTCAACCAGTGAACACAACGCCTCTTGGTTCTGCCGTGGGATCAACCATCACCCAGCATTTCACCACTGCGACACCGCATAAGTATCACTTCCCTCGTCCGTGTTTTCCACATTGCCTCTATATAGGATTAGGATTATTGTTAGGTATTAAGTTGGGTTCTTTATTGTTGTATTTATTACTGTGTTATATGTATATGTGTATGTCATTTTCCTGTGTTTCATGTTATATATCTGTGTTTCATGTTTCTTGTTATATATGTGTCAATTTCATTATGGGTTATTAAAATAGCTTTTAAAGTGACCCCTTTGCATTTCCTCACCAGTTGAACCTGCAGTGTTTTTTTATTGTTATTGTTCACCGGCTCTCCGATGCCAATCTTACCAGTTTAACCGGTGAACGTAACAATTGGCGACCGTGACAGGACCATTATAACCCATGTTCAGTGTTCCATTTTTCCAGTGACTTTTTTCTGTGATTGCTTGTGTTTCTGTGGTGTTGTGACTCTGATGTGTTTTTTTCTGTGACTTACTCTGCGTGTGGTTTAAATTTACCTTTGTGCGATCAAGTGGCTCCTTTTGGGTTAAACGTGCTTCGTGACTTTCATTGGTATCGCATAGCAGTGGTAGAGCAGGAAACCAGGTAGAAAGGCGTGTTCACCGATAGCACTTATCTCTATTTTTGCACATAGGCAGGTGTGTAATAAGTGTTATCCAAGTGTTGGGATCATCATATGTTCATGCGAACCCTCAATCCCTCACTTCGCGGATCATTTTTCTCGCTAGTTAGAATCGGCCATTTTAACTAGTCTCTCAGACTAATCCGCCTCCTTATCAATAACAAGTCTCAGTACAATTCGCTCCTCACTCTCAAGTCTCGTAACTAGAGTAATCCGGATCCCTCTTAATGCCGTAACTCTCTAGTTTACCCCTCATTAGTGATTGTACTCATAAGTGTTTACTTAAGTATAATCTAGGTAATTTCCAAGGTTGCCTTTATTATCACTCTGCCAAGTTCCTCACTTAAGTAATTCGCTTATCATTTTTTTTTTTGTTGTGGTTTAACATCTATTTAATATGGCTTCCGCTCAGTTTAACGTTGAAGATTTTTGTGCCGACCCTTCTCTGGAACAACTTAAATATGCTAATATAAAGAAGGACCAATGGAAAGCCATCGCTAAACATTTTGATGTTCCCATCACGTCTCAGATGACTAAAGAGGTCATTAAGAATGTAGTTGTTGAACATCTAGTGCAAGAAGGTCAGTTGCTAGGAAATGCCATAGAAGAGTTAACTCCCATGTCAGCCTCTACGAGGACTATAATACACAGTCCCCAGGAAGAACAGGATAAGAGTAGGATAAGTCAATGGGAAATTGAGAAGCTTAAACTAGAATACCGGATGCATGAAAAACAAATGCAACTACAGGCAGAGAAAGAAGCAAAAGAAATGCAACTACAGGAAAAACAAATGCAACTACAGGCAGAAAAAGAAGATAAAGATAAAGAGAGAGAATTACGGGAAAGACAAATGCAACTACAGGCAGAAAAGGAAGAGAGAATTTCAGTTACAACTTAGAAGGCAGGAGAAAGAGTTAGAAATTCAGGAGTTAGCCCTACGAAATGACGCTAAGTTTAGAGGGGAAGAAATAGATATAAAGAAACAGTTAGCAAGCTTTAATCCTGCTACAGCTGCTCCGCTAGTTCCCCCTTTTGATGAATCTGATGTTGACGGGTCATTTCGCGCTTTTGAGAGCATTGCTAATAGGAATAAATGGCCCAAGGATCAGTGGGTGTCTCTCCTTGTCCCTAAGCTAGTAGGAAAAGCTTATAGGGTATACAACGGCCTTAGTGATGAGGTAGAATATGAAGAGATCAAAGGTAACATTCTAGACGCCTACTCTATCACTTCTGATGGATACAGACAGCAGTTTCGAAAGTATGTGAAACCAGAGTCTCACACCTATGTTGAATTCGCTAGTGAGAAACTAAGACAATTTAAGAAATGGTTAGCCGCTCTTAACATTACCACCTTTTCGGAGTTGCTCAATCTAATGGTCCTGGAAGAATGGAAGAACAAGTTACCATTTAATATTCTGAGGCATGTGGAAGAACGGGAGAGAGTGATCTTATGTCTGCCGCTAAAGTGGCTGATGCGTTTGCTTTGTTGATGGGATCCCTGGGTAGTAGAGGTCGTGGTTCACTGTCTAATGTTAGGTCCTCCTTTGGGGAAGGTTTTGGGGGCGCGGGTGGTAAGCCAACCGGATTCTCGCCAAATGCATATAATTCCCCCTGGTGTACATACTGTAAGAAGCCAGGTCACACGATCCAGAAATGTAGACACCCAAATTGCAAGGGTTCTCAACGTCAATTTTCTTTTGTGTCCCCTAGACCTAACACATTTGAGAACAAGAAACCAGTGGCCCTAGCTAACCCTGTCAACTCTCCTCTAGAACTTTATGACTCGTACATGTATCAAGGTAAAGTGTCCCTGACTGATGGTAAAGACAAGGCAATAAATATCAAGGTTCTGCGTGATACAGGTGCTGCCCAATCCATCTTAAGGGAAGATGTCATCCCTAACATCAAACAGGCTTTCACTGGGGAGAAGGTGATCCTTACAGGTCTCGAATCACAGCTCTCCTATCCCTTGGCTAATATTAGCTTACAGTGCCCGTTCATTTCAGGAGAGGTTGAGGTAGCCATTAAACCTGGTGAACTGCCAGTACCGGGGTACATCTTGTACTGGGTAATGATCTTGCGGGTAACTTGGCTGTTCCAAACTTAATTGTTCTTGATTCTCCCTTAACAGAAAGTCCCACTAAGACCCTGGACGAAACATCCCTCACTTCTTCCCAGTGTGTGCAGTCACCAGGTCTCAGTCCAAGTCCCCTGCCCTTTCATCACCTCCTCCACCAATGATTGCCTCTACTGACAACTTGTATAATAACATCATTTCAAAGGAGAATTTGATTAATGCTCAGGAACAGGATCTCACTTTGGCTAAGATCAGACATGTTGCCAGTGAGACAAAGGATATGTCTAAATTGCCTTGTTTTTATTATCAGGAAGGAGTCCTGATGCGTGCCTACAGACCTCCTGAACTGAAACAACTAGACACCTGGTCAGAAACACATCAAGTTGTCATCCCTTGTCTGTAAGACCAGCCATTATAGAACTAGCTCATGATGGATTGTCAGGTCATCTAGGCATCCAAAAAACCTACAAGAAGGCTCTTCAACATTTTTTGGGGCCAGGAATGAAAAAGGATGTGTCACACTATGTAAAAACATGTCACATATGTCAAATTGTGGGTAAGCCTAACGAACGCCTTGTGCCAGCTCCTCTGACGCCTATTCCAGTTCAGACGGAGCCCTTCGAAAAGATCATACTAGACTGCGTAGGGCCCTTACCCAAAACCAAACGAGGGAATCAGTATTTGTTAACCCTCATGGATCCCACTACCAGGTACCCTGAAGCATTCCCTCTTAAGAACATCACATCAAAGACCATTGTAAAACATCTAATACATTTTTTCACCTCGGTAGGAATTCCAAAACAAATTCAGTCTGACAAGGGTAGCAATTTCACTAGCCATTTTTTCCAACAGATAGTGAATGAGCTAAACATCGACCATGTTACCTCCTCGGCTTACCACCCCAATCCCAAGGCTGTCTGGAGCGGTTTCACCAAACATTAAAATCCATGATGAAGAAGTATTGCTTGGAGCATCAAGGAGACTGGGATGAAAGTATTTCTTTCCTTCTCTTCGCTTTAAGAGAATCTCCTCAAGATTCTTTAGGTTACTCCCTTTGAATTACTCTATGGTAGACAGATCAGGGGCCTCTCAAAATATTAAAGGATCAATGGTTTACTCAAAATACTCCTTCAAGCCCCAGTGTGTCTGACTACATCAGTAACCTTAAGAATAAAATCAGTGAAGTCAGATCTTTGCTAAATCAAACTTCCTCAAATCTCAAACTAAAATGCAACAGAATTCTCTTCCCAAATCTGTCATGAGAAGTTTCAAACCAGGAGACAAGGTTTTACTTTTTCTCCCACTCCAGGCAATGCTCTTCACAGTAAGTTCATGGGACCTTATGTTGTGGCTCAAAAACTAAGTCCATTAAATTATGTGGTCCACACTCCTGACCGTCGTAAGGATTCCCAACTTGTTCATATTAATCTAATGAAACCTTACCACTCCAGAGAACCAGAGGACGACTTGTCTCGCGCTGTACCTGTATGTCTGGTAGGAAGGAGTCTGGTCCTGTGCCCCCGAGGAAGAGTCCGACATCGAATTCCTCTTCTCGTCACCTAAAGGACGCCCCTCAAACAGCCAAATCATGTCCAACCTTGATGAGGTGTTTGTTTCCTTAACACCTTCACAACAGTCTGATCTTAAAAGTTATTGCTAGACTTTTCTGAAATCACAGGTGACCTTCCAGGAGTTTGTAATACTATCCAACATGACATAACATTAACATCTAATGACATCAAGCCTATAAGACAACCAGCCTATCGCATTTCACCCATTAAAAGAGACTTGATGAAAAAAGAGGTAGACTATCTGCTCTGTCATCACCTTGCAGAACCTAGTATATCTCCCTGGGCTTCTCCCTGCCTGTTAACATCTAAGCCAGATGGTAGTAGTCGATTTTGCACCGACTACCGGAAATTAAATAAAGTGACGGTGCCAGACTCCTACCCATTGCCCTTGATAGAGGACCTTATAGATAGTATAGGAGTAGCCAAATTTGTAACCACTATAGACTTGCTTAAAGGTTACTACCAGATTCCCTCTCGGACGAGGCCCAAATAATATCCGCCTTCATCACCCCTTCGGACTATACCAATACACAGTGATGCCCTTTGGATTGTCTAATGCTCCCGCCACCTTCCAGAGGGCTATAAATTACATAACTCAGGACTTGGAGGGAACATCCGCGTATCTGGACGACCTGGTGGTGACTGCAGACGACTGGGCAACACATCTGACCCGTCTTCGGAGGCTGATGGGTCGGTTGCAGGAAGCCGGGCTTACCATCAACCTGGCCAAGTCCACCTTCGGGAAGTCTACGGTGGTCTACCTGGGACATGTGGTGGGGAACGGCAAGGTTCACCCCAAGAGAGCTAACGTTGAGGCCATCCTTGGCTTCCTGTTCCTACCACCAGGAAAGCTCTCATGAGGTTCTTGGGGATGGCTGGTTTTACAGACGCTTCTGTAAAACTTCTCCACCCTGGCCGCCCCTGACGGACCTTCTCAGCACTTCCGTCCCCTTCCACTGGACCCCGGCCTGTGACCAAGCCTTCAAACACCTCAAGGCGTTTCTCTCGGAACCAGTGGTCTGGACGCCGGATCACTCCCGACCCTTCCATTTACAAGTTGACGCGAGTGGAGTTGGAGTGGGTGCTGTCCTACTACAACCGGACCCCACAAGCGGCATCCTCCATCCCATCGCTTACCACTCTGCAAAACTGAAACACCATCAACTCAACTACTCCACCATCGAAAAGGAGGCTCTGGCACTCGTGCTGGCGCTCCAACGTTTTGAGTGCTATCTTCATCCTGGTCCGCACATCACCAAGGTCTTCACGGACCACAATCCTCTGGCCTTCCTGTACGCCATGAGGAACCGAAACCAACGCATTCTTAGGTGGGCCTTGTTAACTCAACCTTTCAACCTGGAAGTCCATCATATCAAGGGGGTGGACAACATCATCGCCGACGCCTTATCAAGATCTCCCGTCTCACCTCCTTCATGAGCCCATTACGGAGGTCTTAGGGGGGAGGAAATGTTACGGCCCGCCCGTAACATGCATTACTACCATCACCTCCTCCGCTTGTTACCTCGTTCGCCACCTCTCCGCCTCCCTTCCACGTCACCGTCTCGTGAACCTTCCACGCCACCGTCTCGTGAACCTTCCACGTCACCGTTTCATGAAGCCCGGCTACTGTCCCGAAGTTGGATTCACGCGGCCCTTTCGACTCAACCGAAAGTGTTGAGCCAGCTCTTGGTTTTCTGGATTGGGAGTTGAGATCCAAGCCTCAACCAGTGAACACAACGCCTCTTGGTTCTGCCGTGGGATCAACCATCACCCAGCATTTCACCACTGCGACACCGCATAAGTATCACTTCCCTCGTCCGTGTTTTCCACATTGCCTCTATATAGGATTAGGATTATTGTTAGGTATTAAGTTGGGTTCTTTATTGTTGTATTTATTACTGTGTTATATGTATATGTGTATGTCATTTTCCTGTGTTTCATGTTATATATCTGTGTTTCATGTTTCTTGTTATATATGTGTCAATTTCATTATGGGTTATTAAAATAGCTTTTAAAGTGACCCCTTTTGCATTTCCTCACTAGTTGAACCTGCAGTGTTTTTTTTTATTGTTATTGTTCACCGGCTCTCCGATGCCAATCTTACCAGTTTAACCGGTGAACGTAACACACATCAGAGAAGAACTCCTTTCCCAGCATGTCCTGCACCATCCCCCGGAAACGCACCAGCTGGCCGCCCCGCAAACTGTCCAGCGTTGTCTCATTCAGCCATGGGATCTGTCCAGGGGATTAGGCGAGGTGAGGTGAGGTGGGTTGGGTTGGGTTGAGTTGAGTTGAGTTGAGTTGAGTTGAGTTGAGTTGGGTTGAGTTGGGTTGGATTGGGTTAGGTTAGGTGAAGTTAAGTTATGTTATGTTAGGTGAGGTATGGTATGGTATGGTATGGTATGGTATGGTATGGTAAGGTGTGGTAAGGTAAGGTTAAGTTAGGTTCGGTGAGGAGGCAAGATTAAGTTAGGTTAGCTTTACAGGGAGGTGATGTTAGATGAGGTTAACTTTGGGAGGAAAGTGAGGTTAGGTGAGGCCAGGTTAGATTAGGTTAGACAATGACTGACAGTAACCTAACCTAACACCACCACACTAACTTCCACAGTTCAAGTGAAGGCAGTGGCGTAGTGGATAAGGTGGTGAGCAGGATCAGGCAGACATCCACGCGTAGGTTCGAATCCCATCATATACTGCCTTCATACTATGCTATTTGTTGAGTGGTTTAAAGTTAGCTACATGTCACCATGATACCCACGTTCTTAGTGGTTACACCAAAGATGCATTTGGGTGGTGATATGGGCCACTGATGGGTGGAAGCTGAACATCGCTTCCCATACTATTCAAGTAAACCTACAAATGCTACAGGCCACAACATAAAAAAACATAAAAATCATGCATGGTTAAAATTGTGCTTATTTTTTACCTTTTCACCATTTCATACAACCTCTACACATTTCCTTCTGCCCTATACAATATAAGCATACAGTACACTAAGAGCCATTAATTACTACTACTATTACCTTCTCTAGGACGGCCGGCTGTTGTACCTCCGCCTCAAAATGCTGTTTTACTCTCTCCCTCCATGGTCCCGCCGCTCCACACTCCTCTGTGGGGGGAAGGGGGAAATTTCGGTTAGTGGAGGAGGAGGAGCAGATAAAGAAGTAAAAAGGAGGAGGAGGAGGATGACATGAAGAGGATAAGGAGTGAGAGACAATGAGACGTAAGGGACAGTAAAAAATAAAAATGACATCCATCCAGTGTATTTAAGAACCAATATATCGCCTTATAATGCAGCCATCTCATCAACACCACTCATGATCCATCCCTCAACACCTCCTGAACACACAAACACACCTGTCACGCCGCCAATTAGCCTAAAATAACGAGGTCAGGTAAAAACTATTACACTTTTCACCTCCACAGCCACGCCTGCCATCATGTTCTCATTTCTCTCCGTTCATGTCAGTTGTTTCGCTATAAAGGACCTCAGGATACTCACCGAATATCCTCTCCACCACTTTGCAGGGCTCCAGGGTCCAGTCGTTCACGCCTGGCATGTTGGGAGGAAGATAAAGGCCTGGAAAGACACACACAAGCCTTCACGTGCTTTTGTTTACACTCGGGTCTCTCTCCTGACACAAGTTGGCGCCAAATTCTGCGATTGTGTTTTGTCAACATTATATATATTTTTCTCCTGCACATCCAGTCTATATTATTTAATCTATTTATTATCTAATTTAAACAAGAATTAATTTGTAATGGAATGTTTCGGTAAATTATTGTATTAACTTTTTTTCTCGAGTGAAAGCTGCAAAACTGTTATATAAAAGTACCAATATTAAGAGTTTTCTTTATTTTCATATTGTCAACCTTTTTTCCTTCTTTTTTTTATGCTTGTATATACAGTACATTGCAGGCAAAATAGGAGGCAGCACAGTGACAGGGTGACAGCAGTGCGTGGGCCGTGGGAAGTGAAGGCAAGAGAGTGACGCGCCGCGGTTCTTTTTGACTGTGACGTGAGAAGTGCTGTGTTGTGTTGTCACGCTGGAAAAAAATGAGTGCTGACCTATTACCGATGAAAAGCGAAAGAGATCACAAGAAGGAAAAGAAAAGTATACAATGTGGACGAAGAGAAAGAACAAGTGGTAGAATAAGCAAAACCAGAGGAACTGTACTTACATTTACACTATACTTCTACATTTTGTCTCCGTCATGGCGGCAACACATTCAACATGCACGGTAAGATCAACATTCACTTTCCACTATCAACTCCCTAGTACTGGGACGCCTTTTTTTTTATTTATTTATTTATTTTTTTTTTTTACCTTGAATTTTTGGTATGATTAGATGACTTTACTTAAACTAGGAAAGGTTTATGGAGGTCAGAAGGTTAATGTCCAAAGTCTTCACTATTTTAATCCCCACATCAGTTTCTGAAGTTGTCTAAAATCGCCAAATAACCAGAATGAATATGAAAACACGTTATGGTGGGTACTGAAGGGGTTCATTTTAATCCAAGACGAAGAAAGAGCCATATTTAAAAATGATAATGATAATAAACAATTAAAAGACAAAATAGTAATGATACAAAACAAAACAACTTGGAAAAAATAATAAAAAAAAAAAAAAGAAAAACTAAAAGAACACGAAATAAAACAATAAAAGCGAAAAGTAAGAAGAGTCAAATAATGTAACAGTATTCCCTTTCACCGCAGACGAGAAGAAGAAAATGAACAGAATGGTAGACTAAAGTAAAAATAAGAGAAACCAAGCAACTGGTGGTGGTGGTGGTGGAAACATTATCCTGACATGTGAAAATTGAAAGTAAATACAAAGGCTTTATTGTTTCAACATATATTTGTCTGTCTGTCTGTCTGTCTGTCTATATGTTTATGTATTAGTGTTATCATGTAGAACATCAGTCAGTTCACTATATGTTTCACCAGAAGCCATTAGAATGTCTAAAGAACCCTCAGAGGTCAGCTGAAGGGTTGTACAAGGAGGGCACAGACGAGACCAAGGGAGTTGCATTAACGCTGGTTTGCAGCCTTTCTCTGTGCCTAATTTTACAATATTATTTATCTAATTTTATTCATAATATCTCATATGCTTCGGTGCACGAGTTGACAGGAAGAGATACCGAAGCAGTCAGTGAATAGATGGCTGTTCCTATCCGGTCACACACGCACGAACATACGCACATTGAAGGCCAGGAAGGCAGGAAGCATGCAAGGCACACTGTAGCTACAGTAAACACTCCGGAGCAAAGCTGCCTCACCTTGTTTCATTGATCAGTCGACTCTTGCACATTTTCAAACTTACGTCATTTTTCACTTGCAATCGATGATTTTATATTCGGATCAAAATTTAAGTGACGTTTGAAAACTTTCGGCCAAAATTTGTGTAGGGCCGTGACGGCCTTGGGCGCCGCGTGGGGGGGAGAAGGTGGCTGTCGGGTCCCGCCTGGGGCCCAAGGCAGGGAACTGGCAGCAGGTCTTTGTTTTCCTTGGCGGCCTCAAGCTTCACTATAGTCATCCACTTGCAGCGCCTCACACTAGGCAAGGGTCGCCATGAGCAGGGGATCAATGTCTGCCATTCACCAGACAGGGGGAGTCCTAAAGGGGTGATAAGGGTTCCTTCCATACAGTCTGGTGGAGGGTGTGTACGGGTCCCTGGCCTGTGATGGCTCCGGGCTGAACAATTCGCCATGAACGAGGCCACGCTGTGCGCCATGCACCAGACACTGGCAGGACGAGGGGGGTCCTTTTGGGGTGAGAGGGCTCCCTTCATGACAGTGGCTGGGGCGTGGTGTGTGGCACGCTGTGTGCCATGCACCGGACACTGGCAGGACGAGGGGGTTCCTTTTGGGGTGAGAGGGCTCCCTTCATGACAGTGGCTGGGGCGTGGTGTGTGGCAGGTCATTGGTCATGGCGAGCCGTGTGAGGCGCGGCAAGGTTGCATCGTCATTGCCCTCACACGCACGGGACTGCTGGGGCGGACCCTTGGGGAGGAAGGGTTCGTTTTAGTCTAGTACCCGTGTAGATAGTTACACTTCAATGGCGGACACCTCACATACTGTGTCTCACTGTGGGCAAGTACTGCATGGCCTTCATTTCTTAATATATTAAAAATAGCACAAAATAAAGTTTTAAGATGTATCTTCTTAATGAAAAATACGATTCTACAAGAGATGTTTATAGTAGAGAAAAATTTAATATTCTTAATATTGATTCAATACACAAACACTTCACGCTTCTTTTAATTTACAAATATATTGGACACAGCTCAATATATACAGTCATTGATAACCTGTTCATACCCGCAGAAATCATGTAAATTTAAGATGCCCTACCTTTAGAACTACATTGTATAAGAATAGCGTCATATGTAACGGCCAGAACTTATATAACAACCTGTCAAGCGAGATCAAACTTCTTGATAATTTCAACACACAAGCATATAAAAACAAAATAAAGAAACATTTTGATAGAACAAAATTTAGCATAAACTTGTACCTATGCTTTGTGTTGTGTATCCCTTCATTATTACTTTTTTCTTTTCTTTTCATATATATATATATATATATATATATATATATATATATATATATATATATATATATATATATATATATATATATATATATATATATATATATATATATATATATATATATATATATATATATATATATATATATATATATATATATATATATATATATATATATATATATATATATATATATATGGTGTCTTAATCAGACTATAGAATGTATTAGTTAGGTTTTTACCTTGGTGACAGCACATTGTATGCAAGTTAACTTTACAATGAAATACAATGAAATCTAACTAGGTTAGATACTATGTAAAAAAAAAAAATTCTGCTCTCACTGCATATACTTTTTAATCAAAACCGTCTGTCTTAGGAGCCCCGACTCGACAGACCATACCTGACATATTTATTGATTGTAAATCTGCCTGTATGATTGATTGATTGACAGCTTATAGCTGTCGCCACGCCCGCATTGTTATCGTGGAAACTGGAATCGTTATCATAGAAACTCGCATTATCATCGTGGAAACTCGCATTGTTATCGTGGCAACTCGTATTGTTATCGTAGAAACTCGCATTGTTATCGTGGAAACTCGCGTTATCGCGGAAACTCGCATCGTTATCGCGGAAACTCGCATCGTTATCGCGGAAACTCTCATCGTTATCGCGGAAACTCGCATTGTTATCGCGGAAACTCACATTATTATCGTGGAAACTCGCATTGTTATCGTGGAAACTTACATTGTTATCGTGAAAACTCATATTGTTATCGTGGAAACTCATCTTGTTATCGTGGAAACTCACATTGTTATCGTGGAAACTCGCATTGTTATCGTGGAAACTCACATTATTATCGTGGAAACTCGCATCGTTATCGTGGAAACTCACATTATTATCGTGGAAACTCGTATTGTTATCGTGGAAACTCGCAACGTTATCGTGGAAACTCGCATCGTTATCGTGGAAACTCGCATCGTTACCGTGGAAACTGGAACCGTTATCGTGAAAACTCGCATCGTTATCGTGGAAACTCGCATCGTTATCGTGGAAACTCGCATCGTTACCGTAAAAACTCGTATCGTTACCGTGAAAACTCGTATCGTTATGGTGGAAACTCGCATCGTTATCGTGGAAACTCGCATCGTTATCGTGGAAACTCGCATCGTTATCGTGGAAACTCGCATCGTTATCGTGGAAACTCGCATCGTTATCGTGGAAACTCGCATCGTTATCGTGGAAACTCGCATCGTTATCGTGAAAACTCGCATCGTTATCGTGGAAACTCGCATCGTTATCGTGGAAACTCGCATCGTTATCGTGGAAACTCGCATCGTTATCGTGGAAACTCGCATCGTTATCGTGGAAACTCGCATCGTTATCGTGGAAACTCGCATCGTTACCGTGAAAACTCGTATCGTTATAGTGGAAACTCGCATCGTTATCGTGGAAACTCGCATCGTTATCGTGGAAACTCGCATCGTTATCGTGGAAACTCGCATCGTTATCGTGGAAACTCGCATCGTTATCGTGGAAACTCGCATCGTTACCGTGAAAACTCGCATCGTAATCGTGGAAACTCGCATCGTTATCGTGGAAACTCGTATCGTTATCGTGGAAACTCGCATCGTTATCGTGGAAACTCGCATCGTTATCGTGAAAACTCGCATCGTTATCGTGGAAACTCGCATCGTTATCGTGGAAACTCGCATCGTTATCGTGGAAACTCGCATCGTTATCGTGGAAACTCGCATCGTTATCGTGAAAACTCGCATCGTTATCGTGGAACCTCGCATCGTTATCGTGGAAACTCGCATCGTTATCGTGGAAACTCGCATTGTTATCGTGGAACATCGTATCGTTATAGTGGAAACTCGCATCGTTATCGTGGAAACTAGAATCAGATCGTCATCTTCGTCATGCACGTCGGAATTCCCGTTACATATCTATTTATCTGTTTATTTATTCATTTATCTATTTATCGTAACATTAGATTCACTTTCAACATATCGGTTTACACAACACAAAACTCGTATTGCAACACGTCCAGCAGTATAAGTCCTCTGTGATCGAGTTAAATACAGCTCTATACTTTTCTTTCTAATGCATATTCCATAATTTTGAGAGGTGAAGAAGCTGCATATTTTCCCCATCAATATGAAATGGTGTTACAATTTCTTAACTTTCCATTCAAAAAGACGCACTGAGAACCTTTTCACTGGTGCTCCAATGTATTTTTCTTTTTTTATACCATGTGGGCTTTTCACGGGAATTTCTAGGCTAAAGGGGATACTTTTTGGGGTACCTCCTATCTCAAAGCCCACCCACTAGGAAACCGTTGCCCCAAGTGAGGAAGCCCAACCTACACTCGGACCGTGGACAGGATTCGAACCCGTGCGCTTGGAGACCCCTCGGACCCCAAAGCACGCATGGTTCCACTGTACCACGGCGACATAATTCAAGTATTGCCTCTCCCTGTATGTTTCATTGCTTCTTTGTTTCATAACCTGCTCGGGGAGTGGCATCTAAGTGGGCCTTTTTGTTTAACCCCTTCAGTAGAGGAAAGCATTTTTATCAAGATATTTGGGCGTGATTATATTAGACGATTTAATTAACAGTAGCCAGTATCTTTTTTTTTTTTTTCTCTCTCTTTTTTACTTATTTATACCATGTGGGCTTTTCACGGGAATTTCTGGGCTAAAGGGGATACTTTTTGTGGTACCTCCTATCTCAAAGCCCACCCGCTAGGAAACCGTTGCCCCAAGAGAGGATGCCCTACCTACACTCGGACCGTGGACAGGATTTGAACCCGTGCGCTTGGAGACCCCTCGGACCCCAAAGCACGCATGGTTCCACAGTCTTCACTATTCTAATCCCCACATGAGTTTCTGAACGTGTACAGAATCGCCAAATAGTAAGCAGAATGAAAATGAAAACGTGTCTTGGTACTGAAGGGCTAATCTTTTTTGTTGCCCTTGGCCAGATTTCTCCTCTTACATAAAAGGAAATAGATAAAAAGACAACAGTTGACACGTTTATTAGTACTTTTTCATTTTATATATATTCAGAATGTTTTATTTAGGCCACAATAAATTAATGGAACGTGGATCGCATACCTAAGCACCACCGAAAATACGGTCAACATTATTTTATCTAATCTAATTTTCATTTGTTGAAATTTATTTTTTTTTTTATTTATATTCATGATTGGGTTATTTTATGTTGCTCTCTCTCTCTCTCTCTCTCTCTCTCTCTCTCTCTCTCTCTCTCTCTCTCTCTCTCTCTCTCACACCATTTTATTGATTTTTTTTATCAATGATTTTTCTATAGATTATTAGGTTTTATTGAAAGCTTTTCATTTTTCAAAATGTTTTTATGATATTAGTAATAATACATCACCAAAACAACAACAATGACAACAACAACAACAACAACAACAACAACTTCTGCAATAACAACTTCTACTACTACTACTACTACTATTATTACTACTACTACTACTACTACTACTACTACTACTACTACTACTACTACTACTACTACTACTACTACTACTACTAACTACTACTACTACTACTACTACTACTACTACTACTACTACTACTACTACTAGTAATACTACTACTACTACTATTACTACTACTACTACTATTGCTACTATTACTACTGCAGTTTTTTTTATGTAAGAGGGGAAAGCCGCCTAAGGGCAAGAAACAAGGCCCGCTTAGTTGCCAGCCCCATTGGAGGTCTGATAGAGTCATTCAACAGACAGGTAAACCTCCCTTCATAATTAGAGGTCAAGTTATAGGAAGTTGGAAATACAGAAGCAGGCAGGGAGTTCCAGAGTGTACCGTAGAAAGATATAAATGAATGAGAGTACTGGTTAACTCTTGCATTAGAGGATTGGATAGAATAGGGGTGAGAAGAAGAAATCCTAGTGTAGCGGGCAGCAAGAGAAGGAGAGGCACACAGTTAGCAAGATCAGAAGAGCAGTTAGCATGAAAATAGCGGTAGGAGATAGTAAGAGATGGAACATTCCGGCGGTGAAAAAGAGGCTGAAGACAGTCAGTCAGAGGAGGGGAGTAGATGAGACGAAAAACTTTTGATTCCACTCAATGTGAGAGGAACTCCCGCCCCCCAAAACATACTAAGAGTATTCCATACAGGTACGGATAAGGCCCGAGAAAAACTGACGGAGACGCCTCAGAACGCCTAACTTTATAGAAGCTGTTTTAGCAAGAGATGAGATGTGAAGTTTGCAGTTTAAATTATGAGTAAAGGACAGACCGAAGATATTCAGTGAGGAAGAGAGAGACACTTGAGTGTTACTGAAGAAGAGGGGATAGTTGTCTGGAAGGTTGTCTCGATTTGATAGATGGAGGAATTGAGTTTTTGAGGCATTGAACACTACTAAGTTTTCTCTGCCCCAATCAGAAATCTTAGAAAGATCAGAAGTCAGGCGTTCTGTGGCATCCTGCGTTCCCTACTACTACTACTACTACTACTACTACTACTACTACTAATAATAATAATAATAATAATAATAATAATAATAATAATAATAATATTATTATTATTACTGCCACTATTACTACTACTACTACTACTACTACTACTACTACTACTACTACTACTACTACTACTACTACAACAACAACAACAACAACAACAACAACTACTACTACTACTACTACTACTACTACTACTACTACTACTACTACTACTAACAACAACAACAACAACAACAACAACTACTACTACTACTACTACTACTACTACTACTACTACTACTACTACTACTACTACTACTACTACTACTGCTACTACTAATACAACAACTACTACTACCACTATGAAAACACCACGGAGCATTACAGAAAACGGAACACTTTTAGGGCAAACTCTTACATTTTGACACGAGACGGATCGAGGTGAAGTTTTATTAACATATATACATTTACTACACATAAACCTCTTAGCCGAAACCACATATATTACTTACTGTTCTATTACTATTATTTTCTCCTCCCTCTGCCATTTCTTTACATTAAAATGCCTGGGAAGTCAATATTTGTTTGTTTTATTTATTTATTTAGTGTTATGTTTAATTGTAGGTGGTTGGAAAGTGTCGTATCTCGTATATCTTGACTTGAAGGTCGTTGTTTATCATAGAGAAGGATTTTAAGGAAGGATTGTATTTACCACGACATACACACACACAGAGAGAGAGAGAGAGAGAGAGAGAGAGAGAGAGAGAAAGTTTGTTATATTGTGAATGTTTTTGTTGATAGTAGAACAACAACAACAACAACAACTACTACTACTACTACTACTACTACTGCTACTACAAGAAGAGAGAGAGAGAGAGAGAGAGAGAGAGAGAGAGAGAGAGAGAGAGAGAAAGTTTGTTATATTGTGAATGTTTTTTTGTTGATAGTAGAACAACAACAACAACAACAACAACAACTACTACTACTACTACTACTACTACTACTACTACTACTACTACTACTACTACTACTACTACTACCACTACTATTACTACTGCTGCTGCTGCTTCTACTACTACTCATACTACTACTACTGCTACTGCTGCTACTATTTCTCCTACTACTACTACTACTACTACTACTACTACTACTACTACTACTACTACTACTACTAGAGAGAGAGAGAGAGAGAGAGAGAGAGAGAGAGAGAGAGAGAGAGAGAGAGAGAGAGAGTTTTATTGTGAATGTTTTTTTTTTTTTTGTTGATACCAGAACAACAACAGAAAGAGAGAGAGAGAGAGAGAGAGAGAGAGAGAGAGAGAGAGAGAGAGAGAGAGGACGCAGGACGCGTCTCCAGGATGTGGAACTTGTTCACGGCCGCGGTGCCTCACGTCCAGGAGATGAACACTCACAGTGTCAAACTGATGGCACATAAGTGGAGACAGACACTGCCAACTCCTCTGACACTCTTTGTGACGTGACACTCAGTGTAGTGCAGTGAAGTGCTAGTGAAGTGAAAAGAATAGTGCTCCATTTACATGCTGACCATCTTGTATATTATCTATTTTTAAGTCTTGTAAATATTGTAAAGAAATAGATTGTAGTACCCTTAGAATAGGTAGCACACGACAGTGCGCCTTTGGGTACATGTTCTTTGTATAAAGTTATTTTTAAATAAAAAAAAGAGAGAGAGAGAGAGAGAGAGAGAGAGAGAGACTTAGTGTGAATGAGAGAGAGAGAAAATCTACTGCAATGTACAAGAGAGAAAATCTACTGAGAGAGAGAGAGAGAGAGAGAGAGAGAGAGAGAGAGAGAGAGAGAGAGAGAGAGTACTTAGTGTGAATGTTTTTGAGAGAAAATCTACTGCAACTACAAGAGAGAGAGAGAGAGAGAGAGAGAGAGAGAGAGAGAGAGAGAGAGAGAGAGAGAGAGAGAGAGAGAGAGTACTTAGTGTGAATGTTTTGAGAGAAAATCTACTGCAACTACAAGAGAGAGAGAGAGAGAGAGAGAGAGAGAGAGAGAGAGAGAGAGAGAGAGAGAGAGAGAGAGAGAGAGAGAGATGTCCTTGAAGTTGAAAGAGGCTATAAACTTCTTCCCTTTTTTTCCCTCTTTTTTTTCCCTTGCCTTTTATGCTTCTGGCCCGTGTCTCTGTCTGCCTGGTTTGACGAAGAGGGGAAGGACGGGAGAGGGAATGGGGAGAGTGGAGGAGAGTGATAGAGAGGGGTCGAATGAGGGAGGGTTGGGTTCTTGGGAGGTAAGGATGCAGAAGGGGGGGCGTGGTGGCACTCTTCCAGGTTGTAGGAGCGTGGCACTGTGATATGTGGGGGAGGTGAGGGTAGGAAGGTAGTAAAATGGATTGAATGTGTGTGTGTGTGTGTGTGTGTGTGTGTGTGTGTGTGTGTGTGTGTGTGTGTGTTGGGGCAGGGTAGCATTTTCTGTGTACGAGGGACACCCAAGGACAGCAAAATGATAAGAAAAAATGTCCACTGAGGCGCCAGTCCCCACAGAAAGGTCAAAGGGTTATATATTGAGGTGCCAGTCCCCACAGAAATGTCAAAGGTTATCTAGTGAAGGGTAAGTGTGCTGCAGCCTCCCTCCTGAAAGAGTTCAAGTCACAGGAAGGAAGAAACACAGAAGCATGCAGGGAGTTCAGGAGTGTGCCAGAGAAAGGGATGAAAGACTGAGAATACTGGTGAACTCTTGCATTAGGGAGGTGGACAGAATAGTGGTGAGAGAAAGTAGAGAAACTGAGAATACTGGTGAACTCTTGCATTAGGGAGGTGGATAGAATAGTGGTGAGAGAAAGAAAGACTGAGAATACTGGTGAACTCTTGCATTAGGGAGGTGGACAGAATAGTGATAAGAGAAAGTAGAGAGACTGGGAATACTGGTGAACTCTTGCATTAGGGAGGTGGACAGAATAGTGGTGAGAGAAAGAAGAAAGTCCTGTGTAGGGAGGCTGCGGGAAGAGGGGTGCATGCAGAAAAAGATCAGATGTCCAGTTGGTAGGAACGTATTGGTGGAAGATAGCAAGAGATGAAACATAACAGTGATGAGAGAGAGGCTGAAGATAGGTGTTGCGTGTGTGTGTGTGTGTGTGTGTGTGTGTGTGTGTGTGTGTGTGTGTGTGTGTGTGTGTGCGTGTGAGTGTGTTTGAAGATTAGCGCCACTGATAATTCAATATGTGATACTATTATGTACTTTTATGAGCGTGGCACTATTCAGTCAATTCGTGGCACTCTACCATGATTTTGTGGCACTGTTTCGTGATCCCTCGGTAGTGTTCCGTGATAGCCTGGCATCGTTACACTCCGTACTGTATGGATGGCACTGTTCCGGTAACGCATGACACTCTTCCTTCATTCTGTGGCACTGTTCCAAGCACATAATGGCAATGTCGCTGGATGTGTTTTATGTGGCACTGTTCCAGGATGTGGGATGCGTGGCGTGATCCAGACACCAAATGCATTGCTTTCTCATCACGACTGTCTTCCAAAGCCACAGAGGTGATTGGCTGGGCTCTCTAGAGTGATTTTCCTGTTCATGATGTAGAAATGTGTTAATCTGCCACAAGAACAGAAGAAACAACCTTAAAATTCCGCATCATTTACTCTTCTGTTAACATTAAATAAATCTTAATCTGCCACTAGAACTACAAAACAACACCCTTAAAAACTCGCCACTAGAACTACAACACAGCACCCTTAAAAACTCGCCACTAGAACTACAACACAGCACCCTTAAAAACTCGCATCACTTACTGTTTCTTCTGTTAATAATGCAGGAACCTCGTTATTCTGTCACTTGAACCATAAAACACCCTTAAAAACCCGTGTCACTTATGTTTCCTGCTAAAAAGTAGAATTCTTGTTAATCTGTCACTAGAACCATACAAACCATCCTTAAAAATTCGTATCACTTACTGTTTCTCCTGTTAATAATGCAGAAATCTGGTTAATCTACTACAAGAGCAGCAAAACACACCCCTAAAAGCTTGCGTCACTTACTACTTCTCCTATTGACAATAAAGAAACCTTGTTAGTCTGCCACTAGAGCCATGAAAACAGCTTTGAAAACCCGCGTCATTTCCTCTTTCTCTTGTCAGTAATGTGGAAACCTTGTAAATCTGCCACGAGGATCATAAAAAACACACTGTAAAAACTTCGCCAGGTACTATTTCTCTTGTTAATAAAGAAGAAACCTTGTTAAACTGCCACTAGAACCGTAAAAACACCCTTAAAACCTGCGTCAGTTACTGTTTCTGCCATTAACAATAAGATAACCTTGTTAATCTGCCTCTAGAATCGTAAAAACACACTGCAAAATACTTCGTTACTTACTATTCCTCCTGTTAATAAAGCAGAAATCTTATTAAACTCCAACTAGAACCGTAAAAACACCCTAAAAACCCGCGTCACCTTTCTATTTCCCCTTATAATAAAGCAGAAATCTTGTTAAACTGCCACAAGAACCGTACAAACACACTGGAAGACCTGCGTGTGCCTTCAGCTAGAGCCTTTGGGAAGTAATGGTGCAGTGATACAGTAGAAATGTTAGAGAGACAGGCCTTAGTAGCAGTGTGGCATCATTACCAGTGCCTCTAGCCTGCGTGTGGCACTGTTCCAGGTAAACACATCCTTGCCTGAGAGACTTACACCTGTGGCACTTAGGGGAGGGGGAGAGGCTAGGAAGGAGGGAGGGGTTCATGGTGCCTTCCTAGAGTGTCCAGATCTGGCACTGTTCCAAGTGTGTGTGTGTGTGTGTGTGTGTGTGTGTGTGTGTGTGTGTGTGTGTGTGTGTGTGTGTGTGTATGTGTGTGTGTTTGGTGGGAGGAAGGGAATCACACATACTCTCTTTCTCCTCTCTCTCTCTCTCTCTCTCTCTCTCTCTCTCTCTCTCTCTCTCAACTCAATCTCTCTGTATTATTATTATTATTATTATTATTATTATTATTATTATTATTATTATTATTATTATTATCATTATTATTATTATTATTATTATTATTATTATTATTATTATTATTATTATTATTATTATTATCATTATTATTTATTATTATTATTATTATCATTATTATTACTGTTACTATTATTATTATTATCATTATCATTATCACTATTATCATTGTTACTGATATTGTACGCTTTGTTGTTTTTGCTGTCGTTGCTTTGAAAATAACTTTAGTGAAAGAATAAATATATATATATATATATATATATATATATATATATATATATATATATATATATATATATATATATATATATATATATATATATATATATATATATATATATATATATATATATATATATATATATATGTATGTATGTGTGTGTTTCACTGTTTGATCTGGTGCAGTCTCTGACGAGACAGCCAGACGTTACCCTACGGAGCGAGCTCAGAGCTCATTATTTCCGATCTTGGGATAGGCCTGAGACCAGGCACACACCACACACCGGGACAACAAGGTCACAACTCCTCGATTCACATCCCGTACCTACTCACTGCTAGGTGAACAGTGAACAGTGAACAGGGGCTACACGTGAAAGGAGACACACCCAAATATCTCCACCCGGCCGGGGAATCGAACCCCGGTCCTCTGGCTTGTGAAGCCAGCGCTCTAACTACTGAGCTACCGGGCGTGTATGTGTGTGTGTGTGTGAGAGAGAGAGAGAGAGAGAGAGAAAACATTTAAATATCAAACCAACAAAAAACATGTAACTAAAAACTCAGACAAATAGACAGGCAGAAAGACAAACAGAGAGACTCACATACATACAGACATACATACATACATACATACATACATACATACATACATACTTACATACATACCGACAGACAGACACAAACCCACGAAAGGAACAACAATTGGCAAATCCACACACATTAATTCAATATCCACAAAAGTCACATCTGGGTCAAATTATTCCTGGTTACATCAAACAAAATAAAACAAAACAAAAGGAGGATTAATAAATACACGAATGGCGAAAGGGTATTTAGTATTTAGTTGGCATTAAAAGTATTACAGTCTTCAGGCTAGCAATGAGACACGGACGGCTGAAATAAAACCCAATATTTGTCTTTATCTATAACTCGACTGGACGGAGGGAAGCAGCAACAGTAGGGAGAGAAAGACAGGAGAGACGGGAGAACAGATATTTTAGCATCGTATCCCCTCAGGAAAAATAAAATTAAATAAAAATATCACTAAAAAAACGTTATTATATTTAGGTTCGTATTGTGTCAGGCAGATTAAAGTAGATAAAGGTTAATGTTTGGGGCTGTATTGATGGCTACAGACAATGGCACACCGTAGAAAAATGACGCAGAATTTATAGTAAAAAAAGACATCAATTAATTTATCTATTTATTTATTTAGGCTCGTATTGTGCCAGGCAGTTTGAAATATATAAATACTAGTGTTTGGGGCTGTATTGATGGCTACAGACAATGGTACACCGTAGAAACATGACGCAGGAATGACAGAAAAAAAAGAAAGAAAGAAAAAGGAGATTTATTTATTTATCTATTTATATATTTAAGCTCGTATTGTATCAGGCAGAGTGAAATAGATAAAGGCTAATGCTTGGAACTGTATTGATGGCTACAGACAATGGCACACTGTAGAAACATGACGCAGGAATGACAGAAAAAAAAAGCAGATTTATTTATTCATCTATTTATATATTTAAGGCTCGTATTGTATCGGGCAGTTTGAAATAGATAAATACTAATGTTTGGGATTGTATTGATGGCTACAGACAATGACACACCGTACAAACATGATAAGAATGATAGAAAAAAAAAATTAAAGACATCTATTTATTTATCTATTTATACATTTAGGCTCGTATTGTACCAGGAAGGGTTTGAAATAAATAAATACTAATATATGGGGCTGTACTGATGGCTGGACTGTATGGAGACAATGGCAAACCGTAGAAGCGTGACAGGAATGATGGTAAAAAAAAAAAAAGTATATTTATTTATTTATCTATTTATTTATTTAGGCTCGTATTGTATAAGGCAGGGTTTGAAATAGACAAAGGGTAGTGTTTGAGTATTGATAGCCACAGCAGACTGTAGATGCATGACACAGAGATGAAAGTTGAAAAAAAAAAAAAATAGGCAGATTTATTTTAGTGTCATGTCCCCTCATTAGGTCAAATAGAAAGACAAAAAGTGTGGAGTATACTTGATTTGTTAATAACGGAAGCAAAACCATGAAGTCAAAATATTAGCATTGAAAGCCAGATTTGTTTTAGCATCGTATTTT
>NC_059255.1:1515782-1523282 GCF_017591435.1 Portunus trituberculatus | reverse complement strand
GACAAGAAATAATGGATTCAAGATTACACCCAAGCGATTCAAATCCCACGAGGCAACAAAGAATAAGCTTCCTTCAGAAACTGTAAATACTAATCCTATTTCATCATTCAAAAACAGAACAGACAAATGCTTCAACTTTAATACACAACAAACTCTCTTCTTGTCTGAATAATTACACTCTTAGCTATAACTCCTGCATTTACTCTTCTTTTGTACAGACACTGATTTTGTTATGAATTTGTGTAACTTTTCAGACAGACACGTAGAGGCCGCCGTAGTGTCAATTTTTTTGCATCCTTTCCTCTGAAAATTCCATGTCAGTTTCTACATACAGCATGGGACTTTTCCAAACTATTTTCATTGCAGCTGCAGGGAGTGGGTGGTGGGGAGGAACCTTCTCCTGTGCTGTCCTGTCTCTCTTCCCTGTTAGAAGTAGTTAACCAACAGCTATGAAAGGGATAAAAAATGTGTTGCTATTTGCTTTTCATTTTTATTTATCCTCCTCCTCCTCCTCCTCCTCTTCTTCCACAGCCACCACCACCACCACTACCTCCTCCTCCTCCTCCTCCTCCTCCTCCTCCACGTCTCTGTTTCCACTGTATATAGACGTACATCCCTTCTGGTAGAGCGTTGTGCTACAAAGACAGATTACAAGGATGAACTAGGGCGAGTTGATCGCAGTGACACAAAAAACACCAAACTTTGCACAAAAAG
This sequence comes from Portunus trituberculatus, assembly GCF_017591435.1. Taxonomy (NCBI): domain Eukaryota; kingdom Metazoa; phylum Arthropoda; class Malacostraca; order Decapoda; family Portunidae; genus Portunus; species Portunus trituberculatus. The sequence continues at coordinate 1,522,568 of NC_059255.1, read as the reverse complement.
TGTCTTAGACAGGGGTTCTCAACCTTTTTCTCGTTAAGAACCCTCTGAGTTATAGGACCATCTATCCGAACCCCCAGTAATTATACATCGAACAGAATGTTAATTTAGTGACTGACACTAACTCATTATGCAAAGGTATTCTGCAAAGGAAGTATCATTAAATCAGCCATCTCAGTACCCCTGGAAATCTTCTTGTCAACCCCTGGGAGTTCGCGAACCCCAGACCGAGAATCCCTGGTCTTAGAGAAATAAACCTGTTCCCACTCCCACTAACTCAAAGACCAAGCGGTGACTCAGTACTTGTACAAGTGTTCCAAACCATCCCAGGCATTGATAACATGCACTGCACTCAATATTTCACCATTAAACTTTCAAATTACTCGCCACCAAACGCCTGTTAACTTGTTGCCAAAGCCTGCACCTCACCGCCCAAACATGTCCTCTTCCTCACTGTGTGTGTGTGTGTGTGTGTGTGTGTGTGTGTGTATGGCATGGCATAGTATGGCGTGGCTTCCTCGAGGCGTGACACATTGCACCGCCGTGCACACTTAATATCCTTTAGCGTGTCGTCACTGTGTGTGTTTAGTGTGTGTCTGGCGTGGCTTCCTCGACGCGTGACACACTGCACCGCCGAACACACTTTTGAACGACGTCTTCACAAACATTTTGCCTCCAATCCGCGGCAAACAGCGCTGCCTTTGTGACACATTGACTCCCTCGCCGCCACGAACTGCGTGGAGTCAGTCACCTCATGCACTTCATCTGGTGTCATTCTCTGCTACGAAATTTCCTTCTCTAACAGCGTAGGGTATTTATTCCTGACCTATTTTCCTGCCGGCTTATGCTGGAGAGAGTGATGGGTGGGGAGAGAGCCTTCTGCTTTGCTGTCCTTTACTTCCACTGTCATCTTAATAGTTCTAGATCAGGTCACCTCGTCAGGACCGCAAGATCTGGTGTGGGCTGCGTAGCCCTGTAACTCTTGAAGCCCCTCATCACCACTCTTCTCAATACTGTACTGGACACCACTAACATTTATAGACGAGGAAGAGGAGGACGAGAAGGACGAGGAGGACGAGGAGAGCGAGGAGGGCGAGGAGGAATATCACAAAGAAGGAAGGTATAGATTAATGGTACACATAATTTTTATTGGTGTGTGTGTGTGTGTATGTGTGTGTGTGTGTGTGTGGAGAGGGAAACTACTATCTCTCTCTCTCTCTCTCTCTCTCTCTCTCTCTCTCTCTCTCTCTCTCTCTCTCTCTGTAAGTAGGAGGTCAAGGACGAACCAGAGAGAGAGAGAGAGAGAAAGCGTGAGGTGTCTGCCACGCCCATCTCTCTCTCTCTCTCTCTCTCTCTCTCTCTCTCTCTCTCTCTCTCTCTCTCATGGGCGTCCTTCCAAAGATAGTACACTTGGCTGTGGGTGAGTGTGGGTGGAGAGAGAGAGAGAGAGAGAGAGAGAGAGAGAGAGAGAGAGAGAGAGAGAGAGAGAAGAGAAATGATACAAATGTTTTTTGCTCTAACTTCCTCTCTATATTAAGATATACAGACACACACACACACACACACACACACACAACGTACGTGTGTGTGTGTGTGTGTGTGTGTGTGCAACATCCGGTGGCGTGACGTGAAGTTGCCAGTACGCTCTCTCTCTCTCTCTCTCTCTCTCTCTCTCTCTCTCTCTCTCTGCACTTCCTTCGTCACCCAAGCTTAACGTATTCTCTCTCTCTCTCTCTCTCTCTCTCTCTCTCTCTCTCTCTCTCACCTTTTCTCCCACCTTTCTGCTCCTCCTCCTCCTCCTCCTCCTCCTCCTCCTCCACCTCCTGCGTCTTCACCACCACCACCTCCTCCTCTTCCTCTTCCTTCTCATTGCGGCTAAATGCCCGATGTTCACAAACTGTCCACTTGTGTGTGTGTGTGTGTGTGTGTGTGTGTGTGATTCATCTCGGTCGTCTGCTGGTCACCAAGCCAGTCTTCCCCATTACGGAGCGAGCTCAGAGCTCATAGACCGATCTTCGGGTAGGACTGAGACCACAACACACTCCACACACCGGGACAGCGAGGCCACAACCCCTCCAGTTACATCCCGTACCTATTTATTGTTAGGTGAACATACCCCACACATTAACAGCCGCGCCCATTTGCCTCGCCGCTTACCGGGATTTGAACCTGGCCCTCTCGATTGTGAGTCGAGCGTGCTAACCACTATCTGTGTGTTTGTGTTTCACTGTTTGATCTGCTGCAGTCTCTGACGAGACAGCCAGACGTTATCTTACGGAACGAGCTCAGAGTTCATTATTTCCGATCTTCGGATAGTGCCTGAAACCAGGCACACACCACACACTGGGACAACAAGGTCACAACTCCTCGATTTACATCCTGTACCTACTCACTGCTAGGTGAACAGGGGCTACACGTCAAAGGAGACACACCCAAATATCTCCACCCGGCCGGGGAATCGAACCCCGGTCCTCTGGTTTGTGAGGCCAGCGCTCTAACCACTGAGCTACCGGGCGTATGTGTGCGTGTGTGCGTGTGTGTTTTCCCTTATATCATTGTTTTTTTTCCCTTTTTTAGAGATAGATTATTTATATATATATATATATATATATATATATATATATATATATATATATATATATATATATATATCAAAACTTACTTAATTATAGCTCAAATTTTCTTTATTTAAATATCTCAATAATTGGTTCAAATATCTTCGTTTTTTTCGTTTTTTCCTTTTTTTTGGATTCGGTGCTAACTTTAATATATATATTTTTTTTTTTGTTGACATATCCTGTTTTGAACATATTTTTATTTTTATCTTATTTTAGTTTTAGTCTATTGGCAAATGACAAAAACCATCCTTTACCTTAACCCTTCAGTACTGGGACGCATTCTTACCCTGAGTTTTGTGTACCATTAGACGATTTTCTTGACATTAGGAAGGGTCTATGGGGGTCACAAGATTAGTAGCTAGAGTCTTAAACATTCTAATTTTTCATCTGTTTTCGGTGTTTAGACTTTAATATTCTTTTTTTTTACTATTTCTATATAGTTTTTTCGCATCTTTTGATTTTGGTGTAATAATTCTCTGACAAATCACTGAAAACCTTCCTTTATCTAAATCCCTTCAGTACTGGGACACATTTTACCGTCAGTTTTGTGTACCATTAGATTTCATTGACATTAGGAAGGGTCTATGGAGGTCAGAAGATTAATTGCTAGTCTTCGTTATTTTTTTTTTTTTTTTTATATATATACGGTGTTAACTTTAATATTTTTTTTCTATTTCTATATCCTTTTTTCACATCTTTTTTAATTTTGGTGTAATAATCCTCTGACAAATCACATAAAAACCATCCTTTATCTTTTATTTTTTCTATATTTTTCTATGCTATCTTTAATAATCATTTTTCTATTTCTATATCCTTTTTTTCACATCTTTTTTATTTTGGTGTACTTATCTTTTGACAAATTACGTAAAAGCCATCCTTTACCTTAATTCATTCAGTACTGGGACGCATCATTACCGTGAGTTTTCTGTATCATTCATTAGACGATTTCATTTACATTAGGAAGGGTCTATGGGGGTCACATTTTATTTTTTATTTTGGTGTACTTATCCATTGGCAAATCACGTAAAAACCATCCTTTACCTTAACTCCTTCAGCACTGGGATGCATTTTTACCCTGAGTTATGGGTATGATTGGACCATTTCATTGACATTAGGGAGGGTCTATGGAAGTCAGACCCTAACATTTTTTTTTTTATATGTCGTAGAGGGAAAAGAGAAAAACGGGAAGAAAAAATGAAGGGGAAAATAGGAATAGTGATTAATAGTAGTATAACCTAACTTTTTTTATATATAATGTAGAAGGAAATTTGGACAATGGTAAAAAAAATTATGATTAGGAAAAACTCCCAGTGCAGGTAAATCTTGCAATACAGGTAGATGAGCATTGGTGTCTGAAGCACTTATTGGTGAAATGAATGGTGTTGTTATATTATGTTTTAGTGAGCACAGTATCAAATATTAACCCCTTCAGTACTGAGACACATTTTTGCCTTGAGATTTGTGTACCATTAGACTATTTTATTGACATCAGGAAGGATCTATGGAGGTCAGATGATTAATACCCAAAATCTTTACTATTTTAATCTCTTCAATACTGGGAAGCATTTTTACCTGGGGTTTGGATGTGATTAGATGATTCTGTTTACATTAGGAAGGGTCTATGTAGATCAGAAGATTAATAGCTAAAGTCTTCACTATTTTAATCCCTTCAGAACTGGAACACACTTTTACCATGAGATTTATGCACGATTAGAACATTTTATTAACATGAGGAAGGGTTTATGGAGGTCAGGAGGTTAATGACCATAGTCTTTAGTATTTTAACCCCTTCAATACTGAGACTTATTTTTACCATGAGTTTTGGGTGTGATTAGACGATTTTATTGACATTAGCAAGGGTCTATGGAGGTCAGAAGATTAATAGCCACAGTCTTCACTATTTCAATTCCCCACATAATATCTGAAGCTGTATAGAATTATCAAATAGTAACCAGAATGAATATGAAAACGTGTCCTGGTACTAAAGTGGTTAAGTTAGTTTAGGTTAGGTGAAGTTAGCTTAGATTAGGTTAGGTTAGGTAAGGTTAAGTTAGGTTAGGTTAGTTTAGGAAAGTTTAGGAAAGGTTAAGAAAGGTTAACCCCTACAGCATTGGGGCGTATTTTTACCTTGAGATTTGTGTAAGATTAGACAATTTAGTTTACTTTAAGAAGGGTCTGTGGAGGTCAGAAGATTAATGGCCACAGTCTTCACAATTTTTAACCCCTTCAATACTGGAATTACTTTTACCTTGAGCTTGGGGTGTGATTTAGACGATCTTATTGACATTACGAAGGGTCTATGGAGGTCAGAAGATTAATAGCCACAGTCTCCACTATTTTAACCCCCACATAATATTTGAAGCTGTATAACTCACCGAATAGTAAGCAGAATGAATATGAGAGCGTGTCTTGGTACTGAAGGGGTTAAATCAATCTTTTTCTTCTCTTCCAAACAAACCACGTCAGAACAGCAAGAAGATAAAGTCTACGGGAATAATACTTGTCCGTTCCAAATGTCTCTGTTAGGTTAGGTTAGGTTAGGTTAGGTTTGGCTAGGTTAGGTTACGTCATGTCGCTCTCTCTCTCTCTCTCTCTCTCTCTCTCTCTCTACATACATCTTCAAAATAATATGTCCTCTTTAATTAACGCTGTTAGAGTGATACGGATTTTTAAGGCCATTTTTACCCTTACAAATTAACGGGACAAATTAACGGGATTTCTATGCTTTGAAGAGGATAAACAATATTTGACACATATTTTCAGGGATGTTTTAAGGCCTTAGTGGAAGAGTACCGATATTTCTGCATTACGAACAGGAGAAACAATAAGAAATGGTTGTTTTTACGGTTCTAGTGACTATATAACAATCTTTCCGCATTACTAACAGGAGAAACAATCAGTGACACGGATTTTTAAGGATGTTTCTGTAGGGCTAGTGACATGTTGACAATATTTCCGCATTACTAACAGGAGAAACAATCAGTGACACGGATTTTTAAGGATGTTTCTGTAGGGCTAGTGACATGTTAACAATATTTCTGCATTGATAACAGGAATAATAATAAGTGATATGTTTTTAAGATTGTTTTTTTATGGTTCTAGTGAAAGATTAATAATATTTCTCAATGATTAATAGGAAAAACAATAAGTTGCGGGTTTTTAAGGGTGTTTCTTACAGTTCTAGTGACAGATTAACAAGATTTTTGCATTATTAACAAAAGAAACAATAAGTGATGAGGGTTTTTAAGAGTGGTTTTTACGGTTCTAGTGATAGATTAACAAAATTTCTGCATTACTAACAGGAGAAACAATAAGTGACATGAATTTTTAAGGATGTTTTTGTGGTTCTAGTGACAGATTAACAAGATTTTTGCATTATTAACTGAAGAAACAATAAATGACAAGGGTTTTCAAGAGTGGTTTTTACGGTTCTAGTTGCAGATTAACAATACTTCTGCATCACTAGCAAGAGAAACAATAAGTGACATTGGTTTTTAAGGATGTTTTTATGGTTCTAGTGACAGATTAACAAGATTTCTGCATTAAAAACAGGAAAAAAAATAAGTGACACGGAATTTTAAGGATGTTTTTACGGTTCCATTGACAGATTGACAATATTTCTCATTTATTAACAGGAGAAATAATAAATTACTAGTTTTTAAGGATGTTTTTTTTTTACTGTTCTAGTGAGAGATTAACAAGATTTCTACATTATTATCCGGGGAAATACTCTACAGAACCACGCCACATGTACATTACACACACACACACACACACACACACACACACACACACACACACACACATTATTATTATTATTATTATTATTATTATTATTATTATTATGATTATCTGCCACAGCTACAAATGATGTAAACAGAAATCTAGTTAATAAAAAAGGAATTCTTAAAAACGCCTTAACTGCAGTCCACAAATGATAACCACAAATAAAAGAAAACTCAAAGCAAACCACGAAACTTTACAACATTAAGATCTAACCCTAACCTAACCTAACTTAACCTAACCTAACCTTTATGTAATCTAACCTCACTTAAACCTAACCTAACGTTTATGTAATCTAACCACACTTAAACCTAACCTAACCTAACCTAACGTAACCACACTTAAACCTAACCTAACCTTTCTGTAATCTAACCACACTTAACATAAC
>NC_059255.1:1468282-1495782 GCF_017591435.1 Portunus trituberculatus | reverse complement strand
ACACCCGCTGCAGGCTGTGAGAGGTGCACAACCCCCAAAAGGCGCCGGAAGACAAGGTGAGGTGCGGTGGTGGTGGTGGCGGTCGGGTCTGGCCAGCCACGTCTTGTCAACACTCAAGGACAGATGTTTCTTTTCACCCTATTTCCCTCACCCTGTACCCTGCCCGCCCCCCTGTCCGCTAACCACGCTACGGGATGTCTTTCTGTCTGTGTGTCTGCTCGTGGGCGTGTGTGTGTGCGTGGGCGTGCTGTGTGGGTGATGTGGGTAGCCCTCTGCCCTGCCCTGCCCAGTTTTTGCTCTCTCTTTCTCTCGTACTTCTCTCCCTCTCTCACCTCTCTCTCTTTCACCTCTCCCTCTCTCATCTCTCACCTCTCACTCTCTCTCTAATTGTAAGTGTGGGTTGGTGTGGGTGATCACTGTATTCCCCCGAACACGGCCCTGCCCATTTTTATCCCCCCCTCCCCTCCTCCTCCTACTCCTTCCTCCCACTCCTCCGCCGGTCTTCCTCCTCCTCCTCCTCTTCTTCCTCCTCTTCTCTCACTTAACCTAATATGATTTTTTCCCTTAGTTTTATTCCTTGATCAGTTGTTTTTTAGGGAAATTTGAGTTTATGAAGTAATTTCCCCATTTTTTTTGTATTTTCATTTTTTCCTTCCTGTTTCTCTTCACTGGCTTGCTTTGCTTTCTTTTTTCTTATTTTCCTTTTTTCCATGTGGTTTTCATAAGTAGGAAAATTTTGGTGGTGTAATTTTAGTTCTTTTCCTATTAGGGCAATTTTTTTCCCTTCATTACTTCCTTTTCTATTTTCCTTTTCTTTTTTTCATCATGTTTGTTGTTTTCTTTCTTTTTTTAAGGGGAAAGATTGACACGCTCATTAATTTGAAGTATTATTAAGTTTTATTTTAATTTTCCCACAGTTTCCGTTTATTTTTTCCTTTATTTCCCTTTATAACTTTTTTCTTTCCCTTCTGAATACCCTGGCAGTTGATTTTTTCCCTTTCCCTTTTCCCTTTTTCCCTTTCCTTAATAAATATTGTATTTTTTCCCTTTTCCTTATATATCTTGGCTGTTTCCCTCTTTCCTATCGTAAAATATTTTGTTAGTGTGTTTTCCCCTACTCCATCCTTTAAGTTCTGTCAGTTTTCCTTTTTTCCCTTTCTTTTATAAATAACATAATTTTTCCCTCGTTCTTTTCCTATCCCTAAGTATTTTGGTAGTTTGTTTTTCTCATTTTCATCCTTTTTCCCTTTCCTTTATAAATATCGTAGTGGTCTCAATTTTCACCATTTCTCTTTGAATACTGTTGCTGTTTCCTTTTTCCTTTCCTAAAATATCTTGATAGTTTTTTTTCCCCTTGTCATTTTAGATTCTCAGACGGTTTCCATTTTTCCACTTCTTGTCCTTTAAATATCCTAGCAGTTTTATTTTTTTGTCTTTCCATCCTTCTAGTAGTATTTTTATCCATTTTCCATCCTTTAAATACTCTGGCAGTTTTTTCTCTTTTTTTATACATTATGCACTCTGACAACTTCACTTTTCCCTTTCCGATTCCGTAAATACCGTGGCAGTTTAATTTTTCCCCCTCGTCTCCTCTCTAGTTAACATTTCCACCCTTAAGATACCCTGCCAGTCTCCTTTTTCCCTTCCTTTTCCCATTATTTTGTGTGATAGTGATGTTTTGTGCACACTCCTTCCTGAACACGTAGGGGTGAAGCAGCACACACTCATGAGTGAGGGAAACATATGTACAGTTCTCATCCCATTTAAGAACATTTCTACAACCACCAAAGCAGTGTTGAAGTGGTAAAAATATGGTTATAAACATTATCAATGGTATACTTGTGAACTCTCTGTCTGCTTCTGTGTTTCCATCTTCCTGTGACCTGAACTCACTGAATAGGGAGGTTTCAAGACATTTATCCCATTCTTTCAACCTCTCTAAAGTTAACTAATGCTCTCAATCATTCATCGCTTTCTCTGGTACACTTTGTAACTCCCTGCCAGCTTCTGTGTTTCCATCCTCCTGTGACTTAAACTCACTGAAGAGGGAGGTTTCAAGACATTTATCCCATTCTGTTTACCTCTCCAATGGAAGAGTTAACCAGTACTCTCACTCATTCATCCCTTTCTCTGGTACACTCTGGAACTCCTGCCTGTTTCTGTATTACCACCTTCCTGTGACATGAACTCATTGAAGAGGAAGGTTTCCACATTTATCCCATTCCGTCCACCTCTCTAATACAAAAGTTAACCAGAACTCTCACTCATTCATCCCTTTCTCTGGTACACTCTGGAACTCCCTGCTTGCTTCTGTGTTTCCACCTTCCTGTGACTCAAACTCATTGAAGAGAGAGATTTCAAGACATTTTTCCTTATTTTGGCTAACTCTTGGATCTTGGGGACTGGCATCTAAGTGGACCTTTTTTTTTTTAATCGTTTTTGTTTACCTTGATGTTCTTGGCCAAATTTTCTCCGTTACATAAAAGAACTAAAGGAAATAGATTGCTGGGTTTGGTTTGGTTGCCTCTCTTTGCTGTGAATGTATGAGTGTGAAGATGAGGAGGAGGAGGAAGGAGGAAGGGATAGGAGTTAGTACTAGGAGGAGGAGGAGAGGAAATTAACTATGGTGAATGAAAAATGGTTGTATTTAAATTTTTCAGGGTTCTGCTATTTTACTTGTTACTAATTCTTTGCTGTTTCTTCTTTCCCCTTGTCAGTTTCCCTCAGTATGGACAAATGGTTTTAAGAATTTTTTTTTAATTTTCATGTTCTATTCGTCGATCAGGAAAATTTTGGGGTTAGTTCGTAAGATGTTTTCCAGTAACGAGTCAATTTTTTTTCCAGTTTTCTATTCCGTTTATCAATTTTCAGTGCATTTCTCATTCTGCAGTGTTCTTCAGATGTCTTTATTTCTTATTCGTTCTGTTCGTTGACCAGGAAAAATTTTGTGGTTAGTTTGTAAGATGTTTTTCCGTAACGCATCAATTTTATTCCATTTTTCATAGCGTGTGTTTCCTTGTGTGGTGTTTTTCTGGTGTATTCATCATTGTGGTGTTAATTGTTGCATTATGGCTTGTCCTGAAACATATGGCCAACTGACTACCTACTACTACTACTACTACTACTACTACTACTACTACTACTACTACTACTACTACTACTACTACTACATAGGGACATGGTAACACTGCTAGACTGAGACAGATGAGGACACGACTTAAAACACTGCTCGACTGACACTATTACTTCACTGTGTCGTGTGTGATGGTGGAGAGTCCTGACATGACGACTTGGTGACACTGGTAGCCTGGAGGTAGTGTGTGGCTCTATAAAGCAAGTTAGATTAGTAGAAACACTGTATTTATCTAGCTTTCCTTGTGTTCCTTTGAGTGGAGAGACAAGACACAGGTTAGCAGGACAAGTTAACATTTGGGACATTTTGTTATGCCTTATATGCTGCATTTTAAAGAAGTGTTAGCAGGATTGGTTAGCTGAAACAAAACTTTTCTCTGCTTTTCCTTGTGTTCCTCAGGTCTTAGCAGTGTAGAGGCAGTCACATAGTTTAGTAATTGACAGTGTTAGTGTGTTAGTGAAGAAACAGAATATATGTGGCAGAAGTCTTGCCTTTTTCATCTTTCCTTAGGCAAAAATGTTCTTTTTTCAGCTTTTCCTTGTGTCCTATAGTTCTTAGCTGTATAGAGACAGACACAAGGGTTAGTAATATTGCCTTTCGATCTCCTTAGACAGAGATGTTCTTTTATCAGCTTTTCCCTGTGTCCTATAGTTCTTAGCAGTGTAGAGGCAGACGCATGGGTTAGTGATTGACTGTGTTAGTGTGTTAATGAAGAGATAGAACATATGTGGCAGGTTTGCCTTTTTAATCTTTCCTTAGGCAGAAATATGTTCTTCTCATCTTTCCTTGTGTTCTGCAGTTCTGAGCAGTGTAGATGCAGACACATGCATTAGTAATAGACAATGTTAGTGAGTTAGTAAAGAAACAGAACATAGGTGGCCAGAAATATTGCCTTTTTTATCTTTCCTTAGGCAGAAATATGTTCTTTTTCATCTTTCCTTGTGTTCTGCAGTTCTGAGCAGTGTGGAGGCAGATACATGGGTTAGTAATAGGCAATGTTAGCGTGTTAGTAAAGAAACAGAACATACGTGGCCAGAAATATTGCCTTTTTCATCTTTCCTTAATCAGAAATATGTTCTTTTTTCATCTTTCTTTAGGTCGAAACATGTCCTTTTTTCACCTTTCTTTGTGTTCTGTAGCTCCGAGCAGTGTAGAGGCAGACACAGGCTAGTAATAGAGTATGTTTATGTGTAAGTAAAGAAACGAAACATAGATGGGCAGAAATATAGCCTTTTTGTATCTTTCCTTGTGTTTTTAGGGTCATGGGAGTGTAGAGGGAGATTCATATTTTTTTTTTTTTTATGTAAGAGTGGTAATCTGTCTGAGGGGAAAAAAAATTAACAAGCAAAAAGGCCCACTTAGATGCCAGTCCCTGAGCACACATATGAATGAGGATTAGTAATGAGGTTAGCAATAGAGACAAGGTTAGAGTGGCAGTGTGTTGGGTGAAGAAACACACACACACACACACACACACACACACACACACACACACACACACACACACACACACACACACATACACACACACACACATTTAGCAGAGAAGTGAGTGTGTGAGAGGGAAGGAGTAGAAACACAGGTTAGTATCAGTTTGTGTGGCAGTGTCTCCGGTGAACCGATAGATTAGTTAGGTGTGGAAACTCAACAAATAAGGAGGAAAGGAACAAAAGACATCAATTTATTATTTTTTTTATGTAAGAGGGAAAAACTGGCCAAGGGGGAAAAAATAAATAAAAGACCTACTTAGTTATCAGTCCCCTTACAGATTGATAAGGGTTAGCCAAAGGTGAGGGATAGATCGCTTGGAACCTCCCTCTTAAATGAAAGCAAGTTGGTAATATTTTGATAGAAAGTAGATTGGTGTAGCAGAGTGTGAGATGGAGAAACCCTGTTATTTAGCTGTGTTCAAGTAATAAGGAAGTGTGTCTGTAGCAAGGAACTGTGTGTGTGTAAGAAGGTAAACAACAAAAACACATAACTAGAAATGAAATTGATATAGCAGAGTGTTAGATAGCGAAACGAGATTGATGTAACAGTGTGTGAGATGGAGAAACACTCTTATTTAGCTGTGTTCAAGTAATAAGGAAGTGTGTCTGTAGCAAGGAACTGTGTGTGTGTGTGTAAGAAGATAAACAACAAAACCCTAATAGAAACTAGATTGGTGTAGCAGAGTGTGAGATGGAGAAACACTTATATTTAGCTGTTTATATAGCTGTTTAACTAATAAAATAAGGAAATGTGTGTTTGTAGCAAATAGTCATGAGTTTATAGCAAGATAAACAGACTCATTTAGCTGTTTGAAGCGTCTATGAGAGTAAACGACAGCACACACACAATTTGGGTGACCAGCAGGCGACCATGAATATAATTACACAGTCTGACTCCGTTACACCACTGCCTGTAGCAAGGAATTATGGGTATTTAATAAGATAAGAGGAACAGACTCATATTCAACTGTTTGAAGTGTCAGTGAGAGGAAATAACAGCACAGCAACACAGTGACACAGCCTAATCCCACCACGTCAGTCTGTAGCAAGGAATTATGGGTCTATAGCAAGATAAACACCCAAAACAGACTCTTATTTAGCTGTTTGAAGTGTCAGTGAGAGAAAATGATAGCACAGCAACACAGTGACACAGCCTAATCCTGCTATGCCACCATCTGTAGCAAGGAATCGTGGATCTGTAGGAAGATGAACAGCCAAAACAGACTCATTTTTAACCCCTTCAGTACTGGGATGTATTTTTATCATGAGTTTTGGGTATGATTAGATGATTTTATCTACATAAGGAAGGATCTATGGAAGTTAAAAGATTAATGGCCAGAGTCTTCACTATCTTAATCCTCACATAAGTTTCTGAAGCTGTGTAAATTCTCCAAATAGTAAGTAGAATAAAAATGAAAACACGTCATGGTACTGAAGAGGTTAACTACTTGAGGTGTCAGTAGAGGAAGTAATGATATAAAGCAACACAGTGACAGCCTGACCCTGCTACACCACTGTCTGTAAGGAATTGTGTGTTTGCAGCAAGATAAATAACAAAAACAGACTCATTTTTAGCTGTTTGAAGTATCAGTGAGGAAACAACAGCACAGTGACACAGCAACACAGCCTAATCTTACCACACTACTGTCTGTAGCAAGGTATTATGAGTTTGTAGCAAGGTAAACAACCAAACCAGACCTATTTAGCTGCTTGAAATGTCTGAGAGGAAACAATAACACATCAACACAGACTAACCCTGCCACACCACTGTCTGTAAAGCATTGTGTTTGTAGCAAGATAACCAAACCAGACCTATTTAGCTGCTTGAAATGTCTGTGAGAGGAAATGATAACGCAGCAACACAGCGACACAGCCTAACCCAGCCACACCACTGTCTAGCAAAGAAGCATAATTTTTCTTGGAATGCAAACAACCAACCCAGACTCATATTTAGCTGTTTGAAGTGTCAGTGAGGAAACAGCAGTAAGACAGTGATGCAGGGACACAGTCTCGCCTCACCACATAAGACTGGACAAGGAAGACAAGCCGTCATAATTTGAGGATGATAGTTACAGGAAGGAATTATCGCTGTCTAATTTAATCCTGGCGGGAAGTTGGCCGAACTTGTTTTATAATTGACACTGGCCGTCCCCCATGATAATTTGTGCAGGAAATAAGCGCAATTTTACGTAACCCAACGCAGGGAGGAGGAGGGTGAGGGTGACAGGAAGTGTGACGGGAAGAAATATTACCATCAAACCAAGATTTTTTTTTTTTTTTGCATTGACCATTAACTTTGTCAGTACTGGGGTGCATTTTTATCTTGAGTTTTGGATATGATTAGACAATTTTATTTACATTAGGAAAGTCTATGGAGGCCAGAAGATTAATGGCCACAGTCTTCACTATTTTAATCCCCTACATAAGTTTCTGAAGGTGTGTAAAATCAAATAGTGAACCAAAATTAATATGGAAACGTGTTGGTACTCAAGGGGTTAAACTTTTGTGATTTGCTGTGAACTGTGCAGGAATATCACTGTGGGTGTCGTTTGTATCACCACAGCATCACTTAATGGCTGTACTGTGGTAATGTAATGCTGCTAATATAACCACAGCATTAACTTGGCATGCTGTACTATATAACTACATCATCACTTATTTAGCCTCGCTGTGTTATGTTACTAATATAAACACAGCATCAGTGTTATATAGCCTTGCTGTGTTGCTAATATAAACACAGCATTGTTATCTAGTTATGCTGTACTAATGTGAGCCACACCACCAGTTATTTGAATTTGCAGTGCTGTGTTGCTAATATGATCAAAGCATTAGTGTCTTATAGACTTGCTGTGTTGCTGATATATTACTATTGGCCTGCTGTGCTGATAATATAATCACAACATAAAACTTAGTTGTTCCATGCTGTGTTAATGTAACCACAGCACTGTTACCTGGCCTTGCTGTGCTAACAACCACAGCATCACTTCACAGCAAAACTAACTGATACGAAACTTCTGATAGGTTAGATTGGCGAGACGGAGAAAATATCTGAAAATTTAATGGTTGGAAAAATATATTGTTTAATTTATTTCTCCCTGTGGGTTAACAAGGTGCACTAAAATAACAGAAATAGCTAGACAAAAGGTCACGTGTAAGATAAAAAAGCAAATTAACCTCTTCAGTACTGAGACATATTTTTACCTTGAGATTTGTGTACCATTAGACCATTTTATTGACATTAAGAAGGGTCTATGGAGGTCAGAGATTAATGGCCACAGTCTTCACTATTTTAACCACTTCAATACTGGGACACATTTTTACCTTGAGATTTGTGTACCATTAGACCATTTTATAGACATTAGGAAGGGTCTCTAGAGGTCGGAAGATTAATGACCACAGTTCTCACTATTCTAACTCCTTCACTACTGGGACACATTTTTTACCTTGAGATTTCTATACAATTAGACCATTGACATTAGGAAGGGTCTATGGAGGTCAGAAGAGTAATGGCCACATTCTTCACTATTTTAACCACTTCAACACTGGGACACATTTTTACCTTGAGATTTGTGTACCATTAGACCATTTTATAGACATTAGGAAGGGGCTATGGAGGTCAGAAGATTAATGGCTTCAGTCTTCACTATTTTAACCACTTCAATACTTGGACACATTTTTACCTTGATATTTGTGTGTGATTAAACCATTTTATAGACATTAGGAAGGGTCTATGGAGGTCAGAAGAGTAATGGCCACAGTCTTCACAATTTTAATCCCCACATGAGTTTCTGAGTGTATAGAATCAACAAATTGGAAGCAGAATGACTATGAAAACATGTCATGGTACTAAAGGAATTAAGTGTTGGGTTTAGATCTGACTCGGATAAGAGTGTCGCGAGGAATTGATATAGAATAAGTAGTTGGAAATTTATTATGGGAAAGAAAAAAACTATATTGAGAGAGTTAGGCTGAGAATGTGATAGAGCTGGGAGTGTGACAGGTTGGGAGTGTGACAGGGCTTGAGTGTGACAGGGCTGGGAGTGTGACGATGGTTAAGACTGTGGTGAAATATACCTAGATAGAAAAAGTAATGATAGGAAAATTAATTATGGGAAAGAAAATAATGATGAGAGATTAAGTGTGTGTGATGGGAATTTTGTACAAAGAGAACTGGCAGAAAAAATAATCATTGAAATAAAGAGAAAAAAAAAGAAAGAATATGAAGAGAGTTTGATGAAGTACTGGCAAAGAAATAACAGAAGAAAATATTGAAAAAAAAAAATGAGATAAGAGTTTGGTGAAATATTGGTGCAAAATAACTGGCAAACAAAAGTAATGAAAAATAAATAAATAAAAAAATATGAAGAGATTTTGATGAAATACAGAAACTGAAAAATTAATTAAAACTCAATAATGGAGGAAAAAATGAAGTAAAAAGATATTAGTAAAAGATTAACAAATTTGGTGATGAAATAAAAACAGAGAGAGAGAGAGAGAGAGAGAGAGAGAGAGAGAGAGAGAGGTGGCAGGCAAAATGAACAAGAATATCAACAATTACTCATGAATTTGTACAGTGTGGCATGTTCTAAGTCACTTCACCTCTATGGCACCTGAGTGAGTGTTGCAGTGCCAAGGTGCTAAGTCACTGTTTGGAAGTGCCACATTTAAAGCTTCTAGTTTTTCATGGCAGTTTTAAAGTGTTGCAGTGCCGAAACATCTTAAGAAGTCACTGTTTTGTGCCACGTTTAAAGGCACTTGTTATTCATGGCACTGTTGGATTCTAAGCATTGCAGTGCCAAGTTTTGAGACTTTGATAGTGGCACATTTCAAGCCTCATGTATTGTTCAGTGTAGCAGTGCCATATTATGAGGCATGTTGAGGCACCACTGTTTTGTAGTGCCACATTTAGAGCCACTTATAGTTAGAAGTGTTGCAGTGCCATATTGAGACATTTTGAGGCATCACTGTTTAGTAGTGCCACATTTAGAGCCACTGATGTATTGTTAAGAGTGTTGCAGTGCCATATTGAGGCATTTTGAGGCATCACTGTTGGTAGTGCCACATTTAGAGCCACTAATATATTAAGAGTGTAGTTGTGCCATATTACAAGCAGAAGTACCATCTTAAGAGCCACTGATGTATTCTTTAGCATGTAGCAGTGCCATATTGTGAGCCATTTTGAGGCATCCCTGTTTAGAAGTGCCATATTTAGAGCCACTGATGTCCTGTGGCACTCTTACACTCATGACCATTGCGGTGCCAAGGTGTCTGTGGCCAGTAGAAATCGGACAAATTGGTGTTTTTTTCCTGTGTTTGTTGGTCTTTGATGCATTTTAAGGTTGCTTTCTCACACTGACCGTTTTAAAGGCCACACTTATTAGCTGGTTGTCGTGAGTGTTGCTGCTGTGGTCTTGTGCTCGTTGTGTTGATGTTGTACTAGTTTTAATCTTGGCAGAGTTGTCTTGTGTTTCTCCTGTTGGTGTTATACTCATTGTGTTACTCTGTGCTGGGTTCTTATAAGTGTTGCTGTGTTGCTGCTGTTTTCTTGTACCAGTTGTGTTACCCTCCCCACTACTATGACATGTTTTCATAATTATTCTGCTTACTGTTTGGTGATTTTATACAGCTTCAGAAATGTTTGTGGGGATTGAAATAGTGAAGTGACCCTTAATCTTCCGACTCCATAGACCTTTCCTAACATCAGTAAAAATTGTCCAATCATATCAAAACTCATGGTAAATATGCATCTTAGTACTGAAGGGGTTAGTCTTGCAGGGTTGTCAAAAGTGTTGCTCCTGTCCTATAAAAGTTGTGTTAAGGTCTATTATGGCACATTTTCATATTTATTCTGCTTACTGTTTGATTTTATACAGCTTCAGAAATATATGTGGGGATTAAAATAGTGAAGATTGACCATTAATCTTCCAACCTCCATAAACCCTTCCTAGTGCAATTAAAATCGTCTAATCATACTCAAAACTCAAGGTAAAAATGAATCCCAGTAGTGAAGGGGTTACTCTGTGCTAGGTTGCCATGAGTGTTGTTCCTGTTGGCCTTTTTTTTTTTTTTTTTTTTTTTTTTTATACCATGTGGGCTTTTCACGGGAATTTATGGGCTAAAGGATACTTTTAGGTACCTCCTATCTTAAAGCCCACCCGCTAGGAAACCGTTGCCCCGAGTGAGGAAGCCCAACCTACACTCAGACCGTGGACAGGATTCGAACCCGTGCGCTTGGAGACCTCTAGGATCCCAAAACACGCATGGTTCCACTGTACTGTACAAGTTGTGTTGATCTGCCACTAGTCATATAAACAGCTGTTATATCCTGTGTCTCTTCAACTTGAGCCGTGTGGAGGGAGTGGAGGTGTAGTAAAGTAGTGTTTCAGAATGTGAGCTTAAAGTACATAATAACACATACTTTTTTTTTTTTTATAAAGGAAGAGAGCCAGCCAAGGGCAAAAAAAAAAAGATAATAGTAAAAAAAAGGCCCACTTGACTGCTGGCTCTCTACAAAGGGGGAAAAACGTCAGCCAAAATTAAGGAGCAAATGGAGTCTATTTTCATTTTTCTACTATATATTCTCAGATTTATTCAGTATTTCTATTTAAGTACTCTGACTTCTTCAATATTTCTACAATACATTCTCATACTTACATAATATTTCTACTGTACATACTCATACTTATTTGATACTTCTACACTACATATTCAGACTTGTAATATTTCTACAGTACATTCTCAAACTTATTTAGTATTTCTACTGTACAAACTCAAACTTACACTGAGACATAAAGTACCGGACCAAAAATAAGGAGAAAGGCTTTGGCTGTGGAATGCATCACTGGTGTGTTTAGTTACTGTGGTGACGTGTGGTTTGAATAATATTGTTCCCCGTCTTTTTGTAAGTAAGAGGAGAAAACCAGCCGTAGGCAACAAATGCAATTAAACAAAAAACACCCACTGAGGTGCCAGTTCCTGAGCAGGTCAGAGAGAATTAGCCAAAAGAATGGGATAAATGCAATGAGGCTGAATAAGGGAAGGCGGCATGACATCACAAAAGTGAAGCCAACATGCTATTGGTCCGCTGCTGCCCCTACCCAGCCTTACACCCAAAACACTGCCAGCCACCTATTGAAAATACGCACATGGGAACGCCTGAGTTACGCTCCTTATTTTTCATCTCATGTCCATGTTTGGAGGTTTCCTGCCATATAGGTGATCTTAAAAGAATCGTAATACTTGTGGCACACTGTGGCATGAAGATTTAGATGGTAAATCATACATATGAATGAAATAATACAGTGTTTTCAGCTTCTGTGGACTTGGGTGAGAGGTGGAAGCTGTCTTTGGGGCAAACATATGGCTGGACTAAGTCCCTTACTTACACATGTAAATATACATGTTCATATTATTGATTAGGCATGCACAGTAGATATATATGTGCATGTGTAAAGGATAAATAAACTGTATATCAGATGAAAGCTGGCCTGAAGGTTGACTTTTCAGCAATTGCTTAACACAGGTGATCTCAAGTTGTACTGTAGGTCTCTCTCTCTCTCTCTCTCTCTCTCTCTCTCTCTCTCTCTCTCTCTCTCTCTCTCTCTCTCTCTCTCTCTCTCTCTCTCTCTCTCTCTCTCTCTCTGTACAACAACTATTTAGAGTGATGTGTGATTTCATTCATGTCACTGTACACTGAAAAGAATCTAATCACTGAAATTTTACTACTTCACCATTTGTCCCTTGTCATTTTTTTTTTATTTATTTATTTTTTTATTTCTTTATTTTTTCATGTTATGGCCTGTAGCACCTAAAGGCATACTTGAAGAGTATATGTGCATATATATATATTAGGGCTGATATCAACACCCAAGCACATCTTTGGTGTAACTACCTAGAACCTGGGTATCATGGTGACATGTAGCTAACTTTAAACCACTCCACAAATGGCGTAGCTTCAAAGTGGTATGTGGTGGGATTCGAACGTACGCGTGGACGTCTGAGTGATCCCATGCTCACCACCTTATCCACTACACCACCGCCTCCCTCATGCAGTAAACAAAAGAAAAAAGCAATCTCTGCCATATTTTTCCCAGAAATGTGTGGTGTATTTCTTTCAATATTGTAGCTATTTGGCATTAACACTGTTAATAATGGGTCTACATGACATATTTAGGAAACTATAATGTAGTTTACTTGAGTCCAACCATCAGTTCTTTCTTAGTTTTCATCTAGTATGGAAAAAAAAAACGTTGCAGTATCCCATTGCTTAACACAGGAGAGGCCAATGTTTTGGGTGTATCTGCTGATCGTAAGCTCTGCCCACAGCATCATAAACTCCGCCCACTGGCTTAACTTTTTAGTACGATGGGATAGACGTGTGCTGCCTCCCTGTATCTATCTTCCTTGGGTAAATGTCTTGAAACCTCCCTCTTAAGTGAATTTGGGTCATAGGAAGATGGAAATACAAAAGCAGGTAGTGTCTAACATTGGCCAAGCTCTGCCGCAGCCTGTCAGATGCACACTAAGTCATCAGTGTCTCTCCCTCATCTCTTCATGCATTGTTAGATTATCAGATTTTGCAAGTACTTAACCCCTTCAGTACCAGGACACGTTTTCATATTCATTCTGCTTACTATTTGGTGATTTCATGAAGCTTCAGAAACTTGTGTGGGATTAGAATAGTGAAGACTCTGGCCATTAATCTTTGGACCACCTTAAACCCTTCCTAGTGTAAATAAAGTTGTCTGATCCATCCAAAACTCAAGGTAGAAATGTGTTGCAGTACTGAAGGAGTTAAGAGTAGAGGCAAGACAATTGGGCGTGTCGTGCAGGTGTGGGCAAGGTGAGGGTGACAGGGATGGGTCTGGGAGAGGGCTGGTAGTGGTGAGGTGAGGAGAGGTGTGGCCTGGAGGGCAGTGACAGGCTAACACATTGTGATCCACCATAGAGTGAGTGTCTGAGGGTGTCACTATCTGTATTACAATGATGCAGAGATGATTAAGGAGTACATTATTATCTTATATTAGTGACAAATTATATGAAAGTAGAAGAAATGATAAAAAACTGATTGCATATACTTTTTTAGTGACAAATTATACATGAGAAAAAAATAGAATCCAATAATCTCATTAGTGATGAGTGAGCTTTACATAGACATGATGGAAAATAAGTAAAATTGATCTTTTTTAGTGACAAATTACATGAAAGTAGAGAAGGCAATGAAAAGATAAACCGATGAATCAAATGAAGTTTACATAGACGTGATGAAAAATAGATCAATGAATGCATAAGTTGATTTCTTTAGTGTGAGGTCAGTGGACACAGGTGGTGGGGCGTGAGGGGGCCTGGTGGTGTGGTGATGTGGTGCGAGTTCTGCCTTACAACACCAAGCTAGCATCTTGGGGTAGGTCAGGGCACAGGCGGGACATAACGATGGTGACAGAGAGAGAGAGAGAGAGAGAGAGAGAGAGAGAGAGAGAGAGAGAGAGATTAGGATAGGAATGAAAAGAAAAGCAATAAAAAGTTTGTGTGTGTGTGTGTGTGTGTGTGTGCATGTTTGTGTGTGCATGTTTGTGTATTTTACCTAGTTGTATTTACCTAGTTGTAGTTTTACAGGGCCTGGGCTTTATGCTCGTGTGGCCCCGTCTCCATATCTACACTTATCCAATCTTACTTTAAAAGTATGCACACTCGTTGCAGACACTACTTCTTCATTCAAACTGTTCCACGTCTCAATACATCTCTGCGGGAAACTATATTTTTTAATATCTCTCAGACATCTTCCTTTTCTCAGCTTTTTACTATGCGATCTTGTGCTTGGATGTCATATTCTTCTCTCAGGATCAGTTTCTCATTATCCACTTGGTCCATTCCGTTGATCAATTTATAAACTTGTATCAGGTCTCCTCTCTCCTTCTTTGTTCCAGGGTTGGTAGATCCATAGCCTTTAGTCTCTCCTCATATGTCATCCCTTCAAATTCTGGAACCATTCTTGTAGCCATTTTTTGTAGCCTCTCCAATTTCCTTATGTGTTTCTTTTTATGAGGGGTCCACACTACTCCTGCATATTCCAATCTGGGTCTTATTATAGTACTTATCAATTTCTTCATCATTTCTTTGTCCATGTAGTGAAATGCTACTCCAATATTCCTTAGCAAATTATATGTTTCTCTAAAAATTCTATCAATATGGCTTACTGGTTGATTGTTTTCTTCCATCGTCACTCCTAAGTCCTTTTCCTTTTTGACTTTCTCCAGTTCTACTCCATCTCCCATCTTATAGATTCCCACAGGTCGTCTTTCACTCTTTCCCATTTCCATGACATGGCTTTTGTTCACATTGAATTCCATTTCCCACTTTTTACTCCATTCCCAGATCTTATTTAGGTCTTCTTGCAGTATTTCACAATCCTCCTTTTGCTTTATAACTCTGCACAGTTTCGTATCATCTGCAAACAGATTTATGTAGCTGTTCACTCCTTCTGGCATGTCGTTAATATAAATGAGGAAAAGTATTGGTGCCAATACTGACCCCTGTGGCACTCCGCTTTCTACTGCTCTCCACTTGGACTTCATATCTTTAACTACCGTCCTTATTTCTCTCCCCCTCAAATAATTTTCTATCCATCTCAATGTGCTTCCTTTTAAGCCACCCTTCTCCTCTAACTTCCATAGTAATCTTGCATGTGGCACTTTGTCAAACGCCTTTTTTAAATCCAAATAAATACAGTCAACCCATCCCTCTCTCTTGTACTCTATCAACTATTCTAGAATAGAAACTCAATAAATTAGTTACACAAGACCGTCTTTTTCTAAAACCACATTGGTTATTTGATATTAATTTGTTGTCTTCAAGGAACTCGATCCATTGTTTCTTTATTACTCTTTCACACATCTTGCATATTACACTAGTTAGTGATACCGGTCTGTAATTTAAAGGTTCTTCCTTCCTTCCGCTCTTATATATGGGAACCACCTCAGCTCTTTTCCACTCCACAGGCACTGTTCCATTTTCTATTGAGCATTTTATGATGTGTGTGTGTGTGTGTGTGTGTGTGTGTGTGTGTGTGTGATGACAGATAGACAGACAGTAAAGATGGTGAATATTACAATAGAGATGAAAGAAGAGAAGACAAATGAATAATAAGGTTAATTCTCTCTCTCTCTCTCTCTCTCTCTCTCTCTCTCTCTCTCTCTCTCTCTCTCTCTCTCTCTCTCTCTCTCTCTCTCTCTCTCTCTCTCTCTCTCTCTCTCTCTCTCTCTCTCTTAATGCTATGTTTGCTTCCCTCCTCCGTTAGATTCTTGACCCGTGTCTGTGCGTGTGTGTGTGTATGATGGTGCATATTAGTAGTAGTAGTAGCAGTAGTAGTAGTAGTAGCAGTAGTAGTAGTAGTAGTAGTAGTAGTAGTAGTAGTAGTAGTAGTAGTAGTAGTAGTAGTAGTAGTAGTAGCAGCAGTAGTAGTAGTAGTAGATGTACCCTTCTTCCTAATTGGTATTCTTGATAGTGATTTTTCTGATAGTATATGGATATTTACTACTACTACTACTACTACTACTACTACTACTACTACTACTACTACTACTACTACTACTACTACTACTACTACTACTACTACAACAACAACAACAACAACAACAACAACAACAACAACAACAACAACAACAACAACAACAACTACTACTACTACTACTACTACTACTACTACTACTACTACTACTACTACTACTACTACTATGCACCATCACACACACACACACACACACACAGACAGACAGACAGACAGACAGACTGTAGAGAGCAGGTGTAGGAATCAATTTAGGATGTGATTAACAGCTCTTTGATGGAAGGGAGAGTACCAAGAGAGTGGAAAAGAGCAAATATAGTTCCAATATATAAAGGAGGAAAAAAGACTCAGCCCCTAAATTATAGACCAGTGTTCCTGACTAGTGTTGTGGGAAAGGTCTACAAAATTGTGATCAATGACTTGCCTCTCTTTCTGTGGCCTCGCTGTACAAGGCGCTGTTCTTCCTCTCAACTTTTCTCTGTCTAACTCCCTAATTTAAGAGTTAACCAGAACTCTCAGTCATTCATACCTTTCTCTGGTAAACTCTGGAACTCCCTGCCTGCTTCTGTATATCTTGACTTCATTTAAGAGAGAGGATTCAAGACATTTGTCCTGTTTTATTTGTTACTAACTCTATAGGACCTGCAAGGGGACTGACTATTTATTTATTTATCTATTTTTCCTTCATTTTATGTTGCCCTTGGCCAGCCTTCCTCTCTTACATATAAAAAGGTAAAAAAGGAAAAATGGGTGGGATATCTGGAGGAAAAATAGATTATAGATAACTCCAAATTTGGTTTTTGGAAAAGATTGTGTAAAACAAGAGTAATACTGTAGATAAGGTACAAGGAAAAGATATGTAGATATTAAAAAGGCGTTTGATAGAGTACCACATAAAAGACTTATGGCAGATAGAACTCATGGAGGATTACATCTTAGCTGGATGAGGGACTACTTAACAGGAAGGGAAATGAGGACAGTGGTAAGAGACATCTTATTAAGTTGGAGGACAGTAAGTAGTGGCGTACCACAGGGTTCAGTGCTGGCACCAATAATATATTTATGATGTACAAGAGGACTTGAGTAACATAAATATGTTTACTGATGATGATGCAAAAACTGTTGAGAATGATAAAGAGCAACAGAGACTGTGTGGAATTGCAGAGATATTGACAAGATCTGGGAATGAGCCAAAAGTGGAAATTAGAATTTGATGCTAAGAAATGCCATGTATTGGAAATGGATAAAAGTAATAGAAGACCTACGTGGGAATACAGAATGGAAGAAGAGATTATAATGAAGAGAAAGACCTGGGAATGCTTATACAAGACACCCTGACTCCAGGAAGACATGTCAGTGGGTTATTTGCTTCAACATACAAGACACTAACAAATACCAGGGTAGCATTCAGTCACATGAATAAGAGTATGATGGAAAAAATCATAACAACTATGATAAAATCCATACTTGAATATGCAACAGTGGTGTTGTCTCCACATATGTAAAAGGATATAGAACAATACAAAAGGATTCAGGGGATGGCTACAAAGATGGTGCCAAAATGAAGAACCTATGAAGAAAGATTGAAGAAATGAGACTACCAACTTTGAAACATAGACAAGAGAGAGAGGAGATCTAATAATGATGTATAGAATAGTAAACCGTATGGGGAAGATAGACACACAAGACCTGATATCGCTGAGTGAAGATGGAGATAGACAGATGAGAGGACACTAAGAAGATTGTGAAGAGTTATTGTTTAAGGAATATTAAAAAGTCTACTTTTCCACATAGAATGGTGGATATCTACAATGGCTTGAGTGAAGAGATTGTAGCAGCAGAAAGTGTGCATGTCCTGTATTTAAGGAAAAGTTGGATAAAAGTAGAGGTGGAGATGGGTCACTATGAGCCCTGCTCATAGGTAAACACACACACACACACACACACACACACACACACACACACACACACACACACCCGGTAGCTCAGTGGTTAGAGCGCTGGCTTCACAAGCCAAAGGACCAGGGTTCGATTCCCCGGCTGGGTGGAGATATTTGGGTGTGTCCTTTGACATGTAGCCCCTGTTCACCTAGCAGTGAGTAGGTACGGGATGTAAATCGAGGAGTTGTGACCTTGTTGTCCCGGTGTGTGGTGTGTGCCTGGTCTCAGGCCTATCCAAAGATCGGAAATAATGAGCTCTGAGCTCGTTCCGTAGGATAACGTCCGGCTGTCTCTTCAGAGACTGCAGCAGATCAAACAGTGAAACACACACACACACACACACACACACACACACACACACACACACACACACACACACACACACACACACACACACACACAGCTTCACAGCTGAGTGGTAAAGGGGAGTCAGTCTGTGTTGCTGCCATGGCTGGCATAGGTTCCAACCCCACAAGGATCTGGTCACCTCTGTAAATTTTACTCAGATGAGTGTGGCAGTTACTGTCTCCCTGACCAGGCTGATGTGGTGTGTGGTGTGTGAAGTCACAGTCACACCTGAAGCTTGGTAATAATGAGCTCTGAGCTGGCATTGAGAAGGTAGCGGCTGGTGGCTGTGTTGCCTTGTGACCAGGCCTTGGTGAACAGTGAATACAGAGGTCAAGAATCTGATGGAGGAGGGAAGCAAGCATACTATTGATGAGACAGAGACTTGCACACACACACACACACACACATTAAGGAGGGAAGCAAGGATAGCATTGATGAGACAGACAGACAGACAAAGATTATTATTATTATTATTATCAAGATCATCATTATTGTTATTGTTGTTACTTGTGAGGTCACTTGTCTTTATTCACTCCTTGCCTATTTCACTTGTGACTATTTTTATCAGGTCCTTCTTGCAATGTAGACTTGTTGCAGCTTTGGTAGTGACAGTGAGAGTGAGGGAGTGAGAGGCAGTGACAGTGAGGGACAGTGAGAGACATTGTGGCAGTGACAGTGAGGGACAGTGAGAGGCATTGTGGCAGTGACAGTGAGGGACAGTGAGAGGTGTTGTGGCAGTGACAGTGAGGGACAGTGAGAGGTGTTGTGGCAGTGACAGTGAGAGGCGTTTGTGACAGTGACAGGTGTGGTGGGGATGGTGAGGGCAGGAAGATGATGAGTCACAGGTGTTCTGGTTCAGGTAGCTTGGTGAGTGAGTGAGTGAGTGAGTGGGAAATCCAAAGAGAGGAAACAGTAATAGACGCATCTTGTATTGCTAGTAGTAGTAGTAGTAGTAGTAGTTGTAGTAATAAGTGCTCTCTTCCTGTATAATGTAGGCTGTGTATGTGAGGTAGTAGATAGATAGATAGAAATAGAAGAAGTATGTTTGTGTTTGCCATTTCCAGCTGTTTCTATTCCCAGGGTCAAAAATCAATGTTCTTCACAGTTTCATTTATCTTGTCTTCCATTTCAATCTGTTCTCCATTGGCAGTGTTTCTAAGATCAATTCACAGTTTGACACAGTTCTATGGGGAGTGCCTTGTGTTGCACCAAGCCTGTTGTCCCTGTGTCCTTGTTCTTGCCATAGCCTCATGAAGCGTTGTTGAAGAGAGAAGTGGTGGTGATGAGAAAGATTCGATATTTTGATTCCTGCAACATTCATACTAATACAGTGTCAATAGAGAAAGTCAGAGTTATTCATTGTTAGAGAAGTGTTGAGTTTAGACAATGAGTAAGATTTATTGTTTTAATTCCTGCAACTCATACTAATACAGCATCAATGGATAGAGAGAGAGAGATTCAGTGTTAGAGAAGTGTTAAGATGAGTAAGATTTGTTGTTTTCATTCCTGCAACACTCATACTAATACAACATCAATGGAAGGAGTTAATAGTTATTGTGTGTTAGAGATGTGGGAAATTTAAGATGATGAGCAAGATTTGTTGTTTAAATTCCTGCAACACTCTTACTAATACATCAATAGAAGGAGTTAGATTATTCAGTATTAGAGAAGTGGTGAATTAAAGATAAGTAAGATTTTTGTCATTTTCATGCTTACAACACTCATACAGCATCAGTAGAAGGAGTTAGAGAGTTATTCAGTGTTATAGAAGTGTTCAATGACAAGCGAGCATTTTGTGTAGGCTCGTAAAGTGTTGAAAAAGAAAAGTGTTAAATTAAGATGTGTAAAATTTGTTGTTATTTTCATTCCTGCAACTCGTACTAATGCTTCAATAGAATAGTCAGGTTAGGTTAGGTTATTCAGAATTAGAGGAGTGTTGAGTGATAGTGAATAATTTGTGTTCTAATTCCTGCAACACTCATGGCAACAAGAGAGAGAGATAGAGAGAGAAGAAAAATTTGAAGGTTCCATTTTTTGAGAGTTGACCAAGAGTTTTCAGATTTCAAGAAGTGTTTAGTGGCTTAATAAATTTTTCTTTGTGTGCATCTGAAACCTGCAACACATGTGCATTTTACAAACATATGTGCTTGTGTGTGTGTGTGTGTGTGTGTGTGTGTGTGTGTGTGTGTGTGTGTGTGTGTGTTGCAGTCAAGAGGATAGCGGGTGTTATCTGCTGTCCTTATCATCACTGTTACTGAGGTTAGGCTGCCATGTGGACGGAATGTGATGATGTAGTAATGGTGAAGAAGGACAACAGTTACTAATGTACACTTTGATGAGCCAGGTCAGGTCAGGTTGGGTTAGGTCAGGTTACTTTGGTGATTTATTCCCTTTGGTGGGGCTGAGGCATCACGAGTTAGGTGAGGTGAGGTTATTGTGTGGTCATTTGGAGCTAGTCAGGTTAAAGTAGTTTCCTCTGTTGGCTTCCTTTGTTTGGCAGCTTCAGGAAACATCTCTAGTTAAGTTAGGTTAGGTTAGGTTCCCTCATTTGTTGAGTTTCTTTGTTTTAGTGAGGGTCAGAAAATACATTAGGTTAGGTTAGGATAAGTTTTGAAGTTAAGTTATTCCATTGTCTCTCTTTGTTCAGCGAGACTAAAAATATCTTCTGTAGTTAGGTTAGGTTACATCTTTCTGTCTTTAATCAAGGCATAGACATCTAATACAGTAAAACATTAATTAAACACAAGCTGAACAAAACATGACAACAAAAAGTGAGAAAAGTAAGAAAGGAAAGGGAAGCAGTCAACTTTCCCATGATAGCAGAGAGTAGCTGTGGCTGTGAAGTGAACACCTGGGGAAACTGGTCTTACATCACCTGTTTGGCCTGTTAACACCTGTCTGAGTGTGGCCAGGGTGGGGGAAACAGAGGAGGAGTGTGTATGTAGTGTTCAGCTGTGGTGAGGTGAGGAAGGGGAAAAAGAAGTGTTTGGTGGTGGTGATGGTGAATTTGTATATGTACCTAGTTGTATTGTGTGGGAGGGCTGCTATGCTGGTATTGTGCTGTCTTTGTATCTTTTAGTGTCAAACAGTGTATTGTCTTTCCACTCACTGCCGCTTCGTCCAGTTCATTCCACATGTCCACTATCTTGTGAGTGAAGCTGTTCTTGAAATGTCCTGTGATGATCTTTTTTGAGTTTCTTTCCATGACCTCCAGTATTCCTTGTATCCCATTGTGGTAAATCTTCCATATCAGTAACTTCCATGTTCCTCTTGGTATAAGGTTATCAAGTCGCCCCTTTCTCTTTGCTCCAGCGTGGGCAGGTCTACTCTTGCCAGCCTCTCTTCATAAGTCAAATCAGCAAGGGTTAGACCAATCTTGTTGCCTTTTGTATCCTCTCAAGCTTTTTGATGTTCTGTTTTTTTGTACTGGGTGAACACAGTACTGCTCATACTCCAGGCTTGGTCTTATTAGGATGACTAATATGTTCTTTACCATTTCGTCATCTATACAAATGAATGCCACTCTCATGTTTCAGTAACTTGTAGGTTTCTTCAACAATTTTACTAATTTGCTTATCTGGTGACATGTCATTTGTAATAAGCACTCCTAGGTGTGTGTGTGTGTGTGTGTGTGTGTGTGTGTGTGTGTGTGTGTGTGTGTGTGGGAAGGAAAGAAATAATTGGGATACAGAGGAGGAGTTAGAAGATGGAAAAGGAAAAATAAGACAATTATGGTTTAAAAGAAAAGAAGATAGAAGATGGAAAAGGAAAAATAAGACAATTATGGTTTAAAAGAAAAGAAGATAGAAGACAGAGAAGGAAAGAAAAGAGATAATTAGGGTTTAAAAGAGGAGAAAAGAGGAGGAGGAGGAGGTAGAAACTAGAAAAAGGAAGAAAAAAAAACAATATTAGAAGCAGAGAGGAGCAATTCAAAGGCCAGCAACAAGATAACTTGATAAATATAGACCCAAATGAACATCATGATAGAAGGAGGGAAGAAGTGATATAGAAGAAAGGAAGAGAGGAAGATAGGAAGGACAAGGAGCAGGGGACTTTGATAAACACTCCAGTAAGATAAGAGAAAGATAAAGGAGATAAAGAAGAATGGTATGAATGAAGACAGTGAAAGAAAGACTGAGAGATTGAAATGTTAGGAAAGAAGTGAATGAAGGAATGAGGAAATGAACAGGGAACATTATGAAATTGAAGAAGAAGAATGAATTTGAAATAAACGAGGGAGTAAGCATGAAAAATAAAGATGAAATAGTGAAATGAGTGGAAATTTGATTAGATTATGAAAAGTTTATTGTTGATTGAATTGAGGAAATGAAAGAAGCAAGGAAATGTAAGGAAAGGAGGAAGTAACAGTCAGTGAAGTGAAAAAGAAATTAATGAAAAATGAATAAGATTATGAATACTGATAGTTGAGAGAGAGAGAGAGAGAGAGAGAGAGAGAGAGAGAGTAAACAACATGAACAGTAATAATGAATGATGAATTAATGGAAGAAAGAAATTAAGACTAAAAGAAATAATATTAATAGAGACAGACAAAAATAAATTATATATGCAGGAATGAATAATGAATAGATATATGCATGTATGTATATTATGCATGTATGTATGTATGTATGAGTTATGAATAGTATGAATTATTTTACTGAATGTTGAGAAAGAAAAATCAAAATGTGCGTGTGTGTGTGTGTGTGTGTGTGTGTGTGTGTGTGTGTGTGTGTGTGTGTGTGTGTGTATTTACCTAGTTGTAGTTTTACAGGGCTTGGGCTTTATGCTTGTGTGGCCCCGTCTCCATATCTACACTTATCCTATTTTTCTTTAAAGGTGTGTGTGTGTGTGTGTGTGTGTGTGTGTGTGTGTGTGTGTGTGTGTGTGTGTGTGTGTGTAAAAAAAACTGAAAGATAAGAAAAAGGAAAAGGAAGGATAAGAAAAGAGAAACAAGACAAAAACTAAAAGGAAGAGAAAACAAAAGCATAGAGGAAGAAATAAAAGTGTGTGTGTGTGTGTGTGTGTGTGTGTGTGTGTGTGTGTGTGTGTGTGTGCATCCACGTGTGTTGATTATCGCTGTAAAAACTGGTTGGTGGGTGAGTGAGTGAGGATTTGAATTGAGCTGACAACACAGACAGAAGCGAAAGACTGTGGAGAGATGAATAAGTACAACAGTGTTAGACTTTGCAATGATGAAGGCGACTGACGAATGGATACATTGATAAAAAGTGATCTTGAAACTGGAAATCATGAGAGAGAGAGAGAGAGAGAGAGAGAGAGAGATAGTTAGTTTGAAATTTAAGAAGAGATGAAAAATTAAAGTGAAGATGATATTGAACGTAAAATACAAACAAAATAAATAAAAACGGGCTTAGATTTGAGAGAAAAAAAAAATGGATTGACCACTTCAGTACCATTATGTGTTTCCATATGCATTCTGGTCACCATTTGGGGATTTTATACAGCTTCAGAAACTCATGTGGGGATTGAAATAGTGAAGACTGTGGCCATTAATCTTGTGACCTCCATAGACCCTTTCTAATGTCAATAAAATGGTCTAATGGTACACAAATCGCAAGGTGTGTCCCAGTACTGAAGGAATTAAAATAGTGAAGACTGTGGCCATTAATCTTCTGACCTCCATAGACCCTTCCTAATGTCAATAAAATGGTCTAATGGTACACAAATCGCAAGATGTGTCCCAGTACTGAAGGAATTAAAATAGTGAAGACTGTGGCCATTAATCTTCTGACCTCCATAGACCCTTCCTAATGTCAATAAAATGGTCTAATGGTACACAAATTGCAAGGTGTGTCCCAGTACTGAAGGAATTAAGATAGTGAAGACTGTGGCCATTAATCTTCTGACCTCCATAGACCCTTCCTAATGTCAATAAAATGGTCTAATGGTACACAAATCGCAAGGTGTGTCCCAGTACTGAAGGAATTAAAATAGTGAAGACTGTGGCCATTAATCTTCTGACCTCCATAGACCCTTCCTAATGTCAATAAAATGGTCTAATGGTACACAAATTGCAAGGTGTGTCCCAGTACTGAAGGAATTAAAATAGTGAAGACTGTGGCCATTAATCTTGTGACCTCCATAGACCCTTCACAATGTCAATAAAATGGTCTAATGGTACACAAATTGCAAGGTAAAAATGTGTCTCAGTACTGAAGGGGTTAAAATAGTGAGAACTGTGGCCATTAATCTTCTGACCTCCATAGACCCTTCACAATGTCAATAAAATGGTCTAATGGTACACAAATCGCAAGGTAAAAGTGTGTCCCAGTACTGAAGGAATTAAAATAGTGAAGACTGTGGCCATTAATCTTCTGACCTCCATAGACCCTTCCTAATGTCAATAACTGGCAACTGAGTGTTTTTTTTTTTTTATTTATTAATTAATTAATTAATTTATTTATTTTTTCTTTCTTCATTTTGCATTGCTCTTGCCCAGTTGCCCCTCCTGCATTAAATAAATAAATAAATAAAATGAATTGATAAATAAAATGGTCTAATGGTACACAAATTTCTAGGTAAAAATGTGTTCCAGTACTGAAGGGGTTAAAATAGTGAAGACTGTGGCCATTAATCTTCTGACCTCCATAGACTCTTCCTAATGTCAATAAAATGGTCTAATGGTACACAAATCTCAAGGTAGAAATGTGTCCCAGTACTGAAGGGTTTAAATTTGACCCTGTAAATAGAACAATCTTTACTACTTTTCACAATCAAATATGAAAAAAAAAGCTTAAAAAAATATAGGAAAGTCTTGGAAATTTGTGTGAGAAAAAAGTGTATTGGCTTGAATGAATAAAAATGGACTTGAAAATGAGAAAAAAAAGAAAAAAGAAAGAAAGAAAGAAAGAAAACAGGAAACTGAAGTAATCATTAACATTTTCTTTTATTGTTAGTATATTGAGGAGAGAGAGAGAGAGAGAAATGAGGAGAAAGACTACAACTGGTGGATTAAAAATAGACGAAGGAAGTAAATACAAAAAGAATAAGAGAGGAAGCAAAACAGGTTGAATGAGGGAAGTAGCAAGGAGGGAGGAGATAAACGGCAGAATAATCGTAATGAACAAGTAAGAGAGGAAGAGGAAGATTGAGAAAAATAATATACTGCAACTAAACTGTAAGAAATATGATGATTAACAATTGGAAGAGGAAGGGGAGGAGGAGGGAGAGGAGATAGAAGAGGAAGAGAAGGAGGAGGAAGAGGAGGAGGAGGAGAAGGAGAACTAGATTTGAAAGGAACTAAATAATGCATTGGAAAAAGAAATGGAAAACGGGAATTAAAGAAAGGAAAAGGTTAAAGAGAAGGAAAAGATATGAAAGGAAATAAGGATAAGAAAAATAGGAATAAAAATATAGATGAAAGAAATGAAAGAAAAAGGAAAAGAATAAGAAAAGAAAAGGAAGAAAAGACAAAATAAGGAAAATAAAACCAAAAATATGTTAAAGAAAAGAAAAAGAAACAATTAAAATGAAAATAGAGGAATAAATAACATGAATAAAAGTAGAGAAAAGGAAATAAAAGGAAGAACAAGAAAAAAAAAAAGTAGAAAATAAAACACACACACACACACACACACACACACACACACACACACACACACACACACACACACACACACACACACACACACACACACACACACACACAGATTCCCTCACACACTTCCTAGTCTTCACCAGGCGGAAATGTGTGTGTGTGTGTGTGTGTTTGTTTGTTTGTTTTGTTCTGTTTCCCTCACACTGACCTTGACCTCCCAGTGATGTGAGAGAGAGAGAGAGAGAGAGAGAGAGAGAGAGAGAGAGAGAGAGAGAGAAGCAGAAGGAATAGAAATTAGGAAAAGGAAATCAAGGAGAAAGAAAGTAGGAAACCAAAAAATAGAGAGAGAGAGAGAGAGAGAGAGAGAGAGAGAGAGAGAGAGAGAGAATATTAAATAAGGGACAAAAGGAGAAAAATAAATGTAAGGGGAAGAGAGAGAGAGAATGGTTTGTGTTCTTTTCTAAGGAAGGAATGGGAAATACTTGTTTTTATGTTTCTTCTTCTTCTTCTTCTTCTTCTTCTTCTTCTTCTTCTTCTTCTTCTTCTTCTTCTTCTTCTTCTTCTTCTTCTTCTTCTTCTTCTTTTTCTCCTCCTCCTCCTCCTCCTCCTCCTCCTCCTCCTCCTCCTCCTCCTCCTCCTCCTCCTCCTCCTCCTCTTCTTCTTCTTCTTCTTCTTCTTCTTCTTTTTCTTCTTCTTCTTTTCACATAAATTTGAATATGGTTAATTGGTGAAAAATGTATGTATGTATGTATGTATATATTTGTTTATTTCCCTCAATAATTTTTTATTAATTTACTTTTTCTGTTCTATTTTATTGTCGTATTTAAAAAGAATTCAGTTTTATCATCGTAGTACATCATGCAACACTCATCGTACAAGATTTAAGTTGACTAGATCATTCGTTCACCTAACTAGTCCTACCTGGCTTTTCTGTGTTCTATTCTGCTGGAGCAACACTTAGGATGCTGACTAGTAAGGCTTTCAACACAAAATCAACACTGTAGTATGTCTTGCAACACTCAATGTACAAGGTTAATTCATTCACCTAACTAGACCTACCTGGCTTTTCTGTATTTTAATCTGCTTGACTTGACTAGTAAATCTTTCTGGTACACTCTGGAACTCCTTGCCTGCTTAGCCACTCCCACACACAGACTGGAACTCTCTGCCTTCTGTATGTCCATCTCTGTGACCTGAACTTATTATTGAAGAGGGAGGTTTCAAGACATTTATCCCATTCTTTTGGCTAACTCAGACATGCTTGGGGACTGACATCTAAGTGGGCATTTTAGTTTGGTTGTATATGTTTCCCTTGGCCAGATTTCCCCACTTATTTGAAAAAAGAGAAAAGTGCTCAAAACTGATCTTGCAACATTGAATTGTCCACGCTGCCACGAGTGACGTGACTCTTATGATCCTTGCTGTAAAACATTCTTCCTCTCATCTAACCCAACCCAACCCAACCCA
>NC_059255.1:1460782-1463282 GCF_017591435.1 Portunus trituberculatus | reverse complement strand
ACTAATGGATGTGGAAACTGAATAAAGGTAACCTGCTCGAACCCAACCCAAACTGATCGGACTTAACAAACATGAAATAGAGCAAATCTAATCTAGGCTAACTTAACCTAAACTAGCATAGCATAGCATAGCATAGCATAGCATAGCTTAGCCTAGCCTAGCCTAGCCTTACCTTACCTTACCTTACCTTACCTTACCTTACCTTACCTAACCTTACCTTACCTTACCTTACCTTACCTTACCTTACCTTACCTTACCTTACCTTACCTTACCTTACCTAACCTAACCTAACCTAACCTATCTTAATGTTACCTTACCTTACCTTACCTAACCAACCTAACCTAACCTAACCTATCTTAACCTTACCTTACTTTACTTTACCATACCATACCATACCATACCTAAGCTTACCTTACCTTGCCTTACCCAACCCAACCTAACTAAACCAAACCAAACCAAACCAACTCAAAAACTGCTCACAAAAAAAAAAAAAACCCTTTGCTGCCCATCATCCCCCATCACCCCCCAATCACCCCATCACCCCCATAACTAACCCCCCTCTCTGTGCCGCAGGGGAACCCATGCACGCATCCCATAATAATCCTGCGTGACGTGGCGTACACACACATGAGGAGTTTACTGGAGTTTATGTACGCGGGGGAGGTGAACATCTCCCAGGTCCACCTTGGTGCCTTCCTCCACACTGCAGAGGCTCTGAAGATCCGGGGACTTGCTGAGTCCTCCGATGACAGGAAAGACCATGTAAGTGTTCTGTGAGGCTTGTGGGACTTGTGGGACCTCTTGGCTGAGCTACCAGGGGCTCATGGGGTGTGTGGGAGTGTTTTTTTATACTGTATGGGTTTTTCATGGGAATTTCCAGGCTAAAGGAGACATCCAATCTGAAAGCCCACCTGTTAGGGAACCGTTACCCTGAGTAAGGAAGCCCTGCCTACCTATGACTTCACTTGTAAGAGGGAGGTGTCAACACATTTGTTCTTTAATTTTTGGCTAAATCTTTACTTTTCTTTTAGGGAACCAGCACTCAAGTGGGCCTATTTTTTATTTATTTATTTATTTATTTATTTATTTTTTTTTTTGTTGCCCATGGCTGGCTTTCCCTCTTGCATAGATAGAAAAAATGAAAATAAAATAAAAAAACACTCAGATTGTGGCTGGGGTTTGAACCTGTGTGCATGGAGACCCCTCAGGCCCCAAAGCACATGTGGTTATAGTTTTTGTTTTTACACAAGATGGGAAATCTGGCTAAGAGCAACAAAAACAAACAAAAAGGCCCACTGAGATGCCAGGCCCCAAGCAGATTTGAGAGTTAACCAAAAGAATGGGATAAATGTCTTGAGACCTCCCTCTTCAATGAGTTCAGGTCACAGGAAGATGGAAACACAGAAGCAGGCAGGGAGTTCCAGAGAGTGTGTGTGTGTGTGGGAGTGGCTGAAATTGATTCGCTTCTGTTTAAGGGCTCAGGTTTGTGAGTGGTTGAAGTAGATTTGTTTGTGTGCGAGGAAGTCCTGTTGCGGGAAGGGCTGAGATTTATTACAGCAAGTCAGGAGTGGTTTAGATTTTGTAAGGTCTGAGGGGGCCAGTTGTATTGTAAGTTGGGAGTGTTTTGTCATGTGTTGGAATGGTCAATGTTTTGGCTATGTTTGAAGGGTCTGGCTGTGTGTTGGAAAGGTTCAAGTGGGCTGGCTTATGTCTGAGGGGTCTGTCTCTGTGTTGGAATGGTTGAAATGGGTTGGGTTATGTTTGAGGGGTCTGTCTTTGTGTTGGGGTGGTTGAAATGGTCTGGATTATGTTTGAGTGGGTCTGGTTGTGTGTTGGAATGGTTGAAATGGTCTGGGTTATGTTTGAGTGGGTTTGGTTGTGTTGGAATGGTTGAAATGGGCTGGGTTAAGTTTGAGGGGTCTGTCTTTGTATGTGAGTGTCTTCTGATTGATCACATTAAGTTGGGAGTGTTTTTATCATGTGTAGGTGTGGTGTAGATTGGTTCAGTTGTGTTTGAGAGCGTTTGAGTGTGTGGGAGTGGCTGAGAACAGTTACAGTAAGGTGTCAGCATTTTTATCATGTGTAGGAGTGGTTTAGATTTGATTATGTTTGGTAGTGTTTGTGTGCATTGGACTGGTTTAGACTCAGCTAAGTTACCAAGTCCTTTAACAGCAGGGAAGACCATATGAGTGTTGTGTGGGACTTGTGGGACCTCTTAGCTTAGTTGCTGGTGGTCTTGTGTTAGTGCATTTCTATATGTTTAATTATTTAGAAAAGGCCATTTAACCCCTTCAGTACCATGATGTGTATCCATATTAATTCTGCTTACTATTTGGTGATTTTATACAGCTTCAGAAACTCATGTGGGGGATTAAAATAGTAAAGACTGGTTATTAACCTTCTGACCTCCATAGACCCTTCCTAATGTCAATAAAAAGGTCTAATTGTACACAGATCTCAAAGGTAAAATTGTGTCACAGTATTGAAGGGGTTAAGTACT
>NC_059255.1:1415782-1455782 GCF_017591435.1 Portunus trituberculatus | reverse complement strand
GAGAATGTAAGTTTTTTATGTGTGTGTGTGTGTGTAAGTGTGTTTAAGTGTGTGTGTGTGTGTGTGTGTGTAATAGTTATGAAAATAATGATGTTTTTATAGGAATAGAAACAGAAAGAGTGAGAAAGTGATTATAATGAAAGTGGCAACATTTTGCTGATAAATACCAGAGTGAGAGAGAAAAGCAACATTTCATTCTAGATAACAATAATCATAACAATAGATATTTTCAACTTATTTATGTAAAGTTTGCTATTTTTTGCATATCAATGTGGCTGAGGCTAGGAGAGAGAGAGAGAGAGAGAGAGAGAGAGAGAGAGAGAGAGAGAGAGAGAGAGAGAGAGAATGAATCAGCATAACAAACACCAAAGTCACTGTAGAGAACACATACCTAGCATTACACAACAGTGCCAATGAGTGCCACCTATATCCCACCTGTTCCTGTATAACTGAGTGCCACCAGTGAAGCTGTGATGCCAGTGAGGATGATGGCACCACTCTAGACTTGTAGTTTTCCTTATGGACATTTTGATTCCTGGCACTGGCACTTCTTGGCACTGCTGGGGGTCTGGTGGTCTTGGTCTTGGTGTCAGGGGTGGTTCAGGGTGCTAGGATAAGGGGGTAGGGTTTGCTTGTCTGTGTAAGGGTGTGTGGGTATTTGGGGGGGTGAGGGGTCTGTCTATCTGTCTTTCTCTGTCTGTTATCATGCGTTTCTCAGACGAACTCAAGATTTTGTTTATTTTTTCATTTTTGTGTTGTTTGTGTGTCTAGTTGTCTTTCCCTCCCTCTAAAAAGTTGCTAATTTACTTTAACTTTGATTTTGTTTTCCTCATTTAGTGTGTGTGTGTGTGTGTGTGTGTGTGTGTGTGTGTGTGTGTGTGTGTGTGTGTGTGTGTGTGTATTTACCTAGTTGTATTTACCTAGTTGTAGTTTTACAGGGCCTGGGCTTTATGCTCGTGTGGCCCCGTCTCCATATCTACACTTATCCAATCTTACTTTAAAAGTGTGCACACTCGTTGCAGACACTACTTCTTCATCTAAACTGTTCCACGTCTCAATACATCTCATGGAAACTATATTTTTAATATCTCTCAGACATCTTCCCTTTCTCAGCTTTTTACTATGCGATCTTGTGCTTCGGGTGTCATATTCTTCTCTTAGGATCAGTTTCTCATTATCCACTTGGTCCATTCCGTTGATCAATTTATAGACTTGTATCAGGTCTCCTCTCTCCCTTCTTTGTTCCAAGGTTGGTAGATCCATAGCCTTTAGTCTCTCCTCATATGTCATCCCTTCAAGTGTGTGTGTGTGTGTGTGTGTGTGTGTGTGTGTGTGTGTGTGTGTGTGTGTGTGTGTGTGTGTAATTCACTGTTTGATCTGCTGCAGTCTCTGATGAGACAGCCAGACGTTACCCTACGGAACGAGCTCAGAGCTCATTATTTCCAATCTTGGGATAGGTCTGAGACCAGACACACACCACACACCAGGACAACAAGGTCACAACTCCTCGATTTACATCCCGTACCTACTCACTGCTAGGTGAACAGGGGCTACACGTGAAAGGAGACACACCCAAATATCTCCACCCGGCCGGGGAATCGAACCCCGGTGTGTGTGTGTGTGTGTGTGTGTGTGTGTGTGTGTGTGTGTGTGTATTTACCTAGTTATATTTACCTAGTTGTAGTTTTACAGGGCTTGGGCTTTATGCTCGTGTGGCCCCATCTCCATATCTACACTTATCCAATTTTTCTTTAAAATTATGCATGCTCGTTGCTGACACCACTTCCTCACTCAAACTGTTCCAAGTCTCAACACATCTTTGCGGGAAACTATATTTTTTAACATCTCTCAGACATCGTCCCTTCCTCAGTTTCTTACTATGCGATCTTGTGTTTCTAATGTCATATTCTTCTCTCAGGATTAGTTTCTCATTATCCACTTGATTCATTCCGTTAATCAATTTATAAACTTGTATCAGATCTCCTCTCTCTCTTCTCTGTTCCAGGGTTTGTAGGTCCATAGCTTTTAGTCTCTTCATATGTGTGTGTGTGTGTGTGTGCGTGTGTGCGTGCGTGTGCACGGTGGGGAGAAGATCTATCTAGCTCTCTTTCTCTTGCTCTAAAGTAACATTTATTTATTTATTTATTTATTTATTTATTCATTCATTTTACTTTTAACTTTTTTCTTACTCTGTGTGTGTGGGTGTCTAGCTCTCCTTTCTCTCTAAAGTGACTCAAAATAATGATAACTGAACTAAATGCAGTTATGCCATTAATCCTGTCAGTTGGTCAGCATATCTTTCACAACCTTCAGCCTTAGTGATTGCTTCCATTGGTGTCTTATCAATACCTCTCTTTATCCATTGCAGTGTTTGTTTTCATTGTTATCTTGTCTGTAACTCTAGTTTTTATTACTCTACCTTTTCTCTGCAGTGCTTTTTATTAATCCTAACAGTGTTCTTTTTTTCAATATTGCTGTCTTATCACCTCTTTTTAGTAATCCCTGCAGTGGTGTTTAATTCTGTTCACTTTTCATCTCTCCTCCTCCTCCTCCTCCTCCTCCTCCTCCTCCTCCTCCTCCTCCTCCTCCTCCTCCTCCTCCTCCTCCTCCTCATCTCCTCCTCCTCCTCCTCCTCCTCCTCCTCCTCCTCCTCCTCCTCCTCCTCCTCCTCCTCCTCCTCCTCCTCCTCCTCAAACATCTGTCTGGTTCCTGTGTCTTGTTTTTGTCACCATGTCTTCTCCCACTGTCTGCAGCATTCTTGTTTGTTTTTCTTGTGCTGTCTTGCCACCATTCCCTATTTTCAATTTCTGTATCCTGTTTTTATCACCTCTTGCTTTGATTCTCGTGCTGTCACCGTCATTGCTTTCACAAACTTCAGCATTCGTGTCTCGTTTTCATCGTGTTTTCTTACTGCCAACGTGTATTTTGATTTTTACCTTTTTTTTTTTTTTTCCTTTTTTTGCCCACCACTTCTCTTATTAAGCTCATTGCTAGTGCACATTTAATTTTTACAGCTATGTTTCGCAACCACATCCTTTGACGTTCCTGCTTTTCACCAGCGCTTAACTTTACCATCAAACGTCAATTTCTTACAACTTTCCTTGCTGCTATTTCTCTCCCTAATCCCTGCAGTGACTTCTGATTCCCTCCTTGTCCCCAAATAAAGCCCATTAAATAACTGTCTATGTCTGGGGGAAAAAAGAGATTCAAGCAACACATCCCAGCTTACATAAAGAAGTTAGCAAGCATTTTCCTTAATCCTCAGTGCTCAAAGTATATTCATAGTCACCTTCTCTCGTGTATAGTGGAGTGGTGGGGGCTGGCTGAGTGTGAGGATGGATAGCAGTGTGGCTTGTCATGGCTACACTGCAGTTTCTTGTGTCAGGACGGAGGAATGTACTGAGGCTATTTAGATTACATGGTGTGGCTTGTCATGCTAAGGGAAAGAGGCAAAATAGTGGTGGTTTGTCATACTTAAGAGGGTGTGTGTGGGTGTGTCTTATTTACTCCATGTGGGGATTGCTAGTCTGGTATGGAGATTAGAAAAATACCTCCCTCCTTGTTATTGCTTCACCGACAGCCATAATTGACTCGGAGTCTCTTACGACACCTCACATTTCATTGAACATTAATGAAATGCTAGCTAGGTTATGATGTGTGAGAGTGTGTTGGAGTCTTCTTTTCACAGGCTGCAGTGGAAATTGTTGGGGTTTTCAAGGGTGTTTTTGTGGTTCTATAGTTTGACAGTCTGCAGTGGAAGTTGTTGGGGGTTTTTAAGGGTGTTTTTGTGGTTCTATAGTTTGACAGTCTGCAGTGAAAGTTATTAGGGTTTTCAAGGATGCTTTCATGGTTCTATAGTTTGACAGGCTGCAGTGGAAGTTGTTGGGGTTTTTAAGGGTGTTTTTGTGGTTCTATAGTTTGACAGTCTGCAGTGAAAGTTATTAGGGTTTTCAAGGATGCTTTCATGGTTCTATAGTTTGACAGGCTGCAGTGGAAGTTCTTGGGGTTTTCAAGGGTGTTTTTGTGGTTCTATAGTTTGACAGGCTGCAGTGGAAGTTATTGGGGTTTTCAAGGATGCTTTTGTGGTTCTATAGTTTGACAGGCTGCAGTGGAAGTTGTTGGGGTTTTCAAGGGTGTTTTTGTGGTTCTATAGTTTGACAGTCTGCAGTGAAAGTTATTAGGGTTTTCAAGGATGCTTTCATGGTTCTATAGTTTGACAGGCTGCAGTGGAAGTTGTTGGGGTTTTAAGGGTGTTTTTGTGGTTCTATAGTTTGACAGTCTGCAGTGAAAGTTATTAGGGTTTTCAAGGATGCTTTCATGGTTCTATAGTTTGACAGGCTGCAGTGGAAGTTGTTTTCAAGGGGTTGGTTCTATAGTTTGACAGGCTGCAGTGGAAGTTGTTGGGGTTTTTAAGGGTGTTTTTGTGGTTCTATAGTTTGACAGGCTGCAGTGGACACCATGAAGACTTTAACAGAATAATGAGAGAGAGAGAGAGAGAGACAGAAAGAAAGAAAGAAAGAAAGAAAGAAAGACAAGCAAAGTATTCCAACACACTAACCCTACTTACTGACATTGTAATCCACACACACACACATGAGAGCTTAGCCAGGTTCACCCACAGTAGAGGTTGTTCATGCCTTTGTGTTGGGGATTAGTGACCAGTGACCTTGTGGGACTTAGATCTTAGAGTCTTATTTCAGGTTTGTGTCGCAGTTTGGTCCTCAGTGTCATGTGAGAGAGAGAGAGAGCGAGAGGTGTGGATAATCTGTGGTTGCAGTAGATTAAGTTTTTGTTAGAGTTCTACTGGTCATGTGTGTGTGTGTGTGTGTGTGTGAGTTG
Organism: Portunus trituberculatus; assembly: GCF_017591435.1. Classification (NCBI taxonomy): domain Eukaryota; kingdom Metazoa; phylum Arthropoda; class Malacostraca; order Decapoda; family Portunidae; genus Portunus; species Portunus trituberculatus. The sequence goes on along the minus strand of NC_059255.1, from coordinate 1,450,943 downwards.
TCTGGTTAAGTTAAGGCAACAAAAAAGAGTAAAAAAGGAAAGAAAAATGGATTGATCGGTAAAGGAAATGCTAATGAAAAGACTGTGTGTGTGTGTGTGTGTGTGTGTGTGTGTGTGTGTGTGTGTGTGTGTGTGTGTGTGTGTGTGTGTGTGTTACGAAGATGTCTGGCTTAAGATGCAGAAACTATATAAAAAAAAAAAAAAAAGAAATGGGAAAAAAAAATAAAGGAAAGAAGCAAAAAAATAGTGGAGGAGAGGAAGAAAACAAATAAACAAGGAAAGAAAAAATAATGAAAGAAATGATAGAAAATGATAGACAGATAAGGAAAACTGATAGAAAATAGTGCGACAAAGTAGGTTAGCTTAGATTAAGTTAGGTGGAAGTAAATGGGTTAGGTTAGGTTAGGTTAAAAATTGTTTTCCTAACTATCAAGACTGTTAAGATCAGTAGAAGGAAAGTGAATAGAGAAAATTAAATGGGTTAGGTAAGGTAAGGTAAGGTTGGGTTAGGTTAGGTTTGGTTTGGGTTAAAGTTAGGTAAGGTAAGGTTAGGTTAGGTTAGGTTAGGTAAGGTAAAGGTAGGTTAGGTTAGGTTAGGTTACATTGGAAATTTGTCACCCTAACACCTAAATCAGTAAGAGTCACAGGAAGGAGACCAAATTGAGACAAGGCATTATTTACCAGTGAGTGAGTGAAGGTAGTGGTGAACTCTGGCACTGGTGAGGTGGACAGGGAATGCTTCACTTTGTACATTATTGTGACGACTTGCAAAAGCTGATTCATTTGAGTAGCAGAGAAGTTGGCATTGGTGATGAGAGTAATGTTGGTGATTGGAAGACAAGATAGAAGTAGTTTTTTGATGTAGAAATATAGTTTAGAGTGGTACAGTAGTAGTAGTAGTAGTAGTAGTAGTTTTTTTCCATGGAAGAGGGAAGCTGACCAAGACCAGCAAAGTGTTAAAAAAAAAAAAAGCCATTTCATTGATGACATGTTTTTTTGTTTCTTTGTTTCTTTTTTTTCATGTAACAGGGATAAAATCTGACCAAGAGCAACAAAAACAGACAAAAACGCCCACTGAGGTGCCAGTACTCAAGCAGGTCCAAGAGAGTTAGCTAAAAGAATGGGAATGTCTTGAAACCTCCCTCTTCAATGAGTTCAGGTGACAGGAAGGTGGAAACACAGAAGCAGGTGAAGGAAAACTGAACTGACTCAAGATAGTGTTAGAGAAAGGAACTAAGGAAGAAAAGAGATATAGATAGAAGCAATAAAGGCAGTGATGAATGAAGATGATAATGATAACACACACACACACACACACACACACACACACACACACACACACACACACACACACACACACACACACACACACACACACACACACACACACACACATGGATGGAAAATTACTTAGTGGGAAGAGAAATGCGAACAGTGGTGAAAAGAAAGAAGTCCGAGTGGAAAAAGGTAACCAGTGGAGTTCCACAAGGGTCAGTGCTTGGTCCCATCATGTTTTTGATTTATGTTAATGATATGCCAGTAGGAATTGACAGTTACATGAACATGTTTGTGGACGATACTAAAATTATGAGGAGAGTAAAGAATGTGGAAGATTGTAACAAGTTACAGGAAGATCTTGATAAAATATGAGTGGAGTAAAGAGTGGCAGATGGAATTTAATATAAACAAGAGCCATGTTATGAAGATGGGAAGAAGTAGATACAGACCAAACAGGGATTACAGGCTGGGTGATGAGAAAATTGAAGAGACCAATGAGGAGAAAGACCTGGGAGTAACGGTGCAAAACACTTTGTCACCGGAGAAACACACTAACAAGATATTTTGAAAAACATATAACATGCTTCAAAATATTGGCCTTGCATTCCACTACCTAGATGAAGGAATGATGAAGATATTATGCACTTTAATAAGACCCCAGTTAGAATATGCAGCTTGCGTCTGGTCACCGCATATGAAGAAAAATGTGAAGAAGGTGGAAAGGGTACAGAGGCTGGCAACAAGGATGGTACCAGGACTCAGGAGTTAGACTATGAGGAAAGACTGAGGGAACTGGGGCTGACCACATTAGAAGAGAGAAGAACAAGAGGAGACATGATAACTATGTATAAATTGGTGAACAAGATTGACATATTGGACAGAGAGTTGATAAAGGTGACCACAAGTAATCATCTCCGAGGACATGGAAAAAAGCTAATAAAAGACATCTGTCTAAATGACGTGAGAAAATACAGTTTCCCGCATCGTAGTATTGATAAGTGGAATAAACTGAGCAGTGATGTCGTTGATGCAGTGTGTGTCAATCAGATGAAAGAGAGATATGACAGGAGTGGACAAGGAGACAGGACACAGAGAGCTTAGCTCGGGCCCTGTAATACACAAATAGGTAAATACACACACACACACACACACACACACACACACACACACACACACACACACACACACACACACACACACACACACACACACAGGAAAAAGAGAAAGAAAATAAAAACGGAAAGAAGATGCAATGAGAAACTTGTAGCATAGGGATGGAGATAAAGGGAGTGATGTAAGGGGAGAGGAGGTGGGTGGGTGAGGGTTAGTGTGAGCTAGGACTTACCTCATTCAGACAAGATTAGCCATGTCAGAGGATGAAAAGATTAGACCATGACTCTAATAACCAGTCAGGTGGTCATGTGGTGTGTGTGTGTGTGTGTGTGTGTGTGTGTGTGTGTGTGTGTGTGCGCAGTGGTGTTTCCAGCATCTTTTGTTGTGTTTGTTGTGTGTTTAAAAAGAGACAGGAAGGAATTTGTTTGTGTGGTAGGTGACTACTACTACTACTACTACTACTACTACTACTACTACTACTACTACTACTACTACTACTACTACTACTGATAATCATCATCATCATCATCATCTACTACTACTACTACTTCTACTTCTACTTCTACTACTACTACTACTACTACTACTACTACTACTACTACTACTACTACTACTACTACTACTACTGGTCTGATGGAATCCTGCACCAACACTTTCATTCTTTTGTATTCTTGTAGTAGTGGTGGTGGTGGTGGTGGTCAAGTCATGCAAGAAGTAGAAATAAATTGGTCTTTTCTGCGCTGTGCTTGCCTGTAATCCCCTCTCTCTCTCTCTCTCTCTCTCTCTCTCTCTCTCTCTCTCTCTCTCTCTCTCTCTCTCTCTCTCTCTCTCTCTCTCTCTCTCTCTCTCTCCAGTCAGTCATCCATTTGTTTATTTATGCTGTGTGATTTTATTTTATTTTTGCTTTTTTTACAAAGAATATTTTCATGTATTTTTGTCTTTCTCTCTCTCTCTCTCTCTCTCTCTCTCTCTCTCTCTCTCTCTCTCTCTCTCTCTCTCTCTCTCTCTCTCTCTCTCTCTCTCTCTCTCTCTCTCTCTCTCTCTCTCTCTCTCTCTCTCTCTCTCAGCCTGTCATTATTTTCCTTGCCCAGTTTTTCCTCTTCATGTTCTCTTTCTTTACCTTTGAATTCAGTTTGTCACAGTCAGTTAGCCAGTCAGTCAGTCAGTCAGTCAGCCAGCCAGCCAGCCAGCCAGCCAGCCAGCCAGCCAGTCAGTCAGTCAGCCAGCCAGTCAGCCAGCCAGCCAGCCAGCCAGCCAGCCAGCCAGCCAGCCAGTCAGTCTTAGTTTTATATGAAGGAATGACTCTGATTTGCTTTCAATAATACAAGACGTACGATCTGTGTGTGTGTGTGTGTGTGTGTGTGTGTGTGTGTGTGTGTGTGTGTGTGTGTGTGTTCGAGGAAGCCTTCATCCCTCAGGTCGGCAGTGCAACATGTCTCTCACATTTTTGTTGCCATTTATTTCTTTATCAGAGTCGTCAGTGAGTTTTTTCCCTGTCTCTGTGGTTGGTGGATTCTAAACATGTGCATCTTATTCTGCAGTGTTTAGATGAATGGCTGTAAGGCTTCCATTATACACATCACCACCCATTTGAGTTTCACAGTACCCAAGTTTGGCAATTCTTGAGTTCAGTGCCTGGTAATAATTTGGATTAGAAAATTAAAGTTGTAATGTGTTTATGAAGCTGAAAAGTACTTGTCAATTTATGTTTAGTGGTTCTCTCTCTCTCTCTCTCTCTCTCTCTCTCTCTCTCTCTCTCTCTCTCTCTCTCTCTCTCTCTCTCTCTCTCTCTCTCTCTCTCTCTCTCTCAATAACTTTCATTTCTGTTACTCAGCCGTGCATCTGTCGTGTGGCTGACTCCTGAGATATTTGTTTTTAGTAAACTGTTTATGTAAGAATGCTTTAGTGATAGATAGTAAAAAAGGTTGAAGAGGAAGGGCTTTAGATTATCTTAGTTTCTACTGTGTTGTCACAATGGCTGAGAAAATGCCCCACAACATACAAGTCCCCAAAGAATACAGTACTGTTTATAAAAAGGCTGTCAATGCCCTTAGTGCTATCAAAACATGATGCTAAAAGAGGCTCCCCCAAAAAAGAGGTCTCATCAGGGCTCTCCCTGACTAAAATAGGGCCCTAAGCGAAAAAAAATTTTTGAGGCTCACCCCTTACAAAATCCCAAATGTATACTGTATTAGGTACAGAATAACAGTACACTGAAATGCCATTCAATATAAACAATCTTTATGAGTAACAACAAAGATAAGTATTATGACTTTTATGAGTCAAATAAAAAAAGAATTTCACACTGAACAACATAAATGAATAAATAAAATAAAATTGAAATAATAATAATAAATAATGTTAAAAGCTCTCCAAGTGCCTGCAATGCATCTGACCAGTGATAGGTCAGATTGGTTGCTGTCAATCATTGCAGTGATGGCATGTGTGGGGTCAGATTACAGCAGTGCTCAGGCATGCCTCATGGCAGTGCATATGTGCATTCTTTGTTCATGTATGCAAAATGCATTTCCTTGCACAAAATAGGGCCCCCTATGGATCGCAGGGCCCTGCGCACTGCACTACATGTATTCATTCTGCATGTAGGCAAGGACGGCCCTGGGTCTCATGAAATATACAAATTGTTTATAGTGTCATGTAATAAATTGTAACAAAAAAAAAAAAAAAACGGTCTGCTGAGTGAAAGAAAGAATCACAGACTGAAAGAAAGACACAGGCAGAAAAGATAGTTGTGGAGGTGAGACAAAAAAGGTGTGGAGTACTCCGAGGACCACTCCCAGAAGTGCTTGCATCCTTGACTGTGCTCCTTGAAGCTGCTCCTTAACAGCAGCTGTTACTCCCAAAGTAAAAGTTACCTCTAGGTATGGAAATGCTGTTAACTGTACCAACTTTGTTTTGAATCCAATATAACAAGATGTCACTCTCTTGGTGGTAGTTTATGCTTATAAAATAATCCTTGATATTTGCAAGTAATACTAAATTATTTCTGGGCATTGTTCAGAGTGATATCTAATTTCCAGACATGTAGATCATTCTTTGGATGTAAACAAAGTGTCAGTCTCCTCAGCTCCCTGATGGAAGAACATGACGCCTGTCTTCCTGAGACTCACACTGAGCACGACAGCCGCTACAAGCACAACAAAGAATTGGTGCAACGATCAAACATTACTCTGTGTAAACTTCACTGAGGAAACAAAGTCATTGACATGATCCAGGACTGACCTCCAAGCAAAGAAAGACTATCACCAGATATTGCTGCCCATATACTTCAAACAAACACCATATATTATCTCTCTCTCTCTCTCTCTCTCTCTCTCTCTCTCTCTCTCTCTCTCTCTCTCTCTCTCTCTCTCTCTCTCTCTCTCTCTCTCTCTCTCTCTCTCTCTCTCTCTCTCTCTGTACACACAGACATGTATGTATGTGTATATATATGCATATTCCTCCTTTGTTGGCCAAATGAGCTGCTCTCTTAACTCGTGTGAGGGACACTGTGGTACTTTCATCTTTCACCACATTCAGAACACTTCTGGCAACAAATTCACAACTTTGAATCATTTTAAGAGTCAGAAGCAACTTTGATGGCAATCTTTACTTTGAGAGTCACTTTTCCCTTCCAGTGATCATCAATATTTTGTCATTATCATTGCTAAAGACCTGAATACACGTTAATTTGTAAGTGTGAGAGAAAACTAGAAATTGTTAGTCTGTGTGTGTGTGAGTGTGTTGTACTAAGTGGTGTGGGCCTTGGCTTGCAGACAGAGCCGGTGGAGAGTGTGACGCCGGACACGGAGGGCGGCACTGGCTGGAGCCATGAGGAAGGCGACAGCAGCAGTTGTGGTGCCGGGGGCGGTGGCGGCGGCGGCGGCAGTGGCGGCGGTGGTGAAGGTGGGGGAGGAGGCGGAGGCAGAAGTGGAGGCGGTGGTGGCGGTGGCGGAGGAGGAGGAGGTGGAGGAGGAGGTGGTGGAGGAGGTGGAGGGGGCTCTGGGGGGGAGACCACCACCACCCCTGGCCTCACCCCCCCTGGAGGCACACCCCCGGAGCATGAGAACACTAGTCACCTACTTCAGGCACTCAACTCGGAATCTCATCTGCAAGGTAGGTGCCAGAGTGTTCTGTGGCCGGCGGCGGGTCGGCTCTGCATGGTTCACTGCCCTGATGGATGGTGGGCTGACCGGGTGACATGGGAGAGGGACATGGAGGAGGTGGCTGAGTGAACTAATACAGGCTGAGACGTGTGTAGTAGTTGTGTTGGTGGTGGTGGCCATGCAACCTACACACGCCTATTTATATACTATATATATATATATATATGACCCTGTTGTCTCTGTTATTTGGGAACCAGTCAGAAAATATGAATTGATTATTATTGAGTCATTTTGGAGTTATTCATGCATGAATGAAACACTGTACCATAGAGTTTTGTTCATTTGACATACTACTACTACTACTATTACTACTACTACTACTACTACTACTACTACTACTACTACTACTACTACTACTACTACTACTACTACTACTACTTCTACTACTACTACTTCTGTCTATCATGTTTCTGTATGACTTGCCTGCATCACTTTGGTACAAGGAGAAACAGAAAGTCACTCCTGTTGTGTATGGAGTGAGCAGGGAAGTGATGGGAGGGTGAAGCCAAGGGTAGGGCAGGGCAGGGTAGGGCAGGGCAGGTTAGGTTAGGTCAGGTCAGGCTGGTGGTGCTGCCTCGCCTCTGTGGTGTGTCCTTGGTGCTGTGGTATGGCAGCACCGCATCACAACACAACACAACACTAAACCTAACCAGAAAAAAAGTACAAATAAGAATAGAAAGAAAGTGAATGGATAAAGAAGAGGAAGAGGAGGAGCATAACATGACATTCCTAGTCCCCAAATGATGATGAGAAGTGAAAAATATAATAACAAAGAAAGGAAGGAATAAATAAAAGAGTAACTTTACTATCCCCCTTTTCTCCTTCCCACACACACACACACACACACACACACACACACACACACACACACACACACACACACACACACACACACACACACACACACACACACACACACACACACACACACACACACACACACACACACACACACGTCACTCCATAAACCCAGTACGTACACACACTATCCCAAAACACCTCTATGTACCCTTGAACCCTGAAAAAAGACAATAAACCCAGAGATATATGCTAGAATATGACCTGAGTGTGTTTGTCTTGAGTGTGTGGTTATCCTGTCCATCTCCCTCTTAGCTGGCAGTGTGTAGGGCCTGTGGTGGTGGTTAGGTTAGTGTTAGCGTTAGTACGGACTTCTCTCAACCCATGCTGCGGCTTCCAGTTTATTTAGTTAAGTGTGGGGTTTAGTGTGGGTAGCCTAATGTAGTTTTGGGTTATAAATAGAGAGGGTTTTGTTTGATTCTCATGCATGTTTTGATTATCATAGGTACAATTTATCCCTTTATACAGCTGTTTTTGGTTTGGTCAGCTGTATGTGCGTCTGTATGTGTGTGTCCCTGTGTTCTGAAATGTTTCCTCTCACTAGTGCTGGTTTCAGAGGCCACAGGGGTCTGAGTCTGGTTATCCAGGGTGGTTTTCTTCCAGTGATAGTGTGGTGTTGTTAGACTGTCACTGGGGTCAGGAAAGCACCCTCGGAAACCCAACAAAACTCTTGCTGTAGTCTGTTAAAAGTTATGGTGAGATGTGTGTGTGTGTGTGTGTGTGTGTGTGTGTGTGTGTGTGTGTGTGTGTCTGTCTGTCTGTCTGTCTGTCTGTCTGTCTGTCTGTCTGTCTGTGTCTGTGTGTGTGTGTGTGTGTGTAAGCTTACCCTACTGGCATCTATGGGTGCCATTCTGAGAGTGGCAACCCATTTGAGATGTGTTTTAGGAGTGTTTTATTAGAAGTGTGCAAGCTTAGAACACAATTGGCTTGATCCCTCCCTCCCCAGACCCTCCCCCCCTGGCCCCTGAGTGGAGGGGCCAGCACCCCCTGGCTCATGGTTGCTGCATGATGAACTCCTCAATAACAACAACAAGAGTCCACGAAGTGTCCACCACTCACTGCATAATTCCAGACCTGCCACTGATGTCTTGCCCACACAGAGTTCCTCCACAATGGAGCCTTAACAAGGACACTGTCTGAAGCACAAACATTTGAGACACGTTCCTTACTAACTCAGTTCAGTCTCATTGTATGTCTTTTTGTTCCTCACTAATATTGATCAAGCTCATGTGTGTGTAGATACAGTCTGCTCCAAGGGTGCCCCGCCCCGGGGAGGCCCCAGCACGCGTCCCCCGGGGCCGTGCGGCGTGGCAGGGACTGTGGGTGTAGTGTTGGGCAGGCGTGTGTGTGGCTGGGCCAGTGTACAGTGGTGGTGAGGTGTGGTTGTGGTGATGGTGGTGGTGGTGATGGTGGTGGTGGTGGTAGTGGTGGTGGCAGTGAGGGGTGCGGCGAGGTGCAGCCGACGGGCCGCCCCGCACAGCACCACAAGAGTGTCCGGCCATTACTCTTAACACTGTTGTCTTATTACATGTTTGTATTATCTAACATTTGTCTTCATGTTCACAAATTTTATGCCTGTGCAATACACTTTTGTAGCTTCAAGTTTCCTTATGACTTGTTTGCATGGGGTACAAGCACCTGCAGAAGCATTCCTGTCTTGTTGTACTGAGCACACCGGCAGTGAGTGACACGTGAGCACCGGCGCTGCTGCACCGTGCCGGCGCGGCGCCGCGGCCTGGACCGCCGCCCGGCACACCCCAGTGTAGGCACCCGGTCCCTGATAGGTAGACCTGCGGCGTCTGGCGGCTGGCCACGCCACCCACGCCACCCGTGCCACCCGCTGCCGGCGGGAGCCTCTGCCACCCAGCTGCCAAGCACGGCGGTGCAGTGGCAGCAGCGGCGGCACAGTGATCCCAGGACTGTGAAGGTGAAGCCAGCTGGACAGTGAACGAGTGAGAGCGAACGGCAGGACAGACACAAGTGTGCAGTGTGGCAAGCCGCCAGCCGCCCCTCCAGTGATGCCCCGCGGGGCCCAGAGGGCATGCAAGAAGATGCAGAGAAGAGAGAAACACAGACAGGCGGGGCGTGGAGTGCTGTGGTGTGCGGCGTGGCGAGGGAGCCAGGGAGTGGAGCGAGGCGGGCGGAGGAGGAGTAAGGTGTGGTAGGTGGCGGCGCCTCGCCACTCGCTCCCCTAGACTGAGCGTGACGTAGAACCCCCGAGGACCCCCAGGACTCCCCCACCTCCCCTGCGCGTTCGTTTGCCACTACTGTCTGGCACGGCTGGCTGGCTGGCGGGTCACCCGGGCCACACATCCCCTCACCCCCTAGTGTGTCGTGTAGGTATGTAGGCCACAGCTGGTGTCACAATACTACAGCCTCGCTCACTAGTATCTAGGCAGACATAGTGTGCTCTTCTGTTGTGTTCTGCATTAGCCATTACTCTCTCATTGATGTTGTAGGAGACGCAGCAGCCACCACTCTACACTCACCCTCAGTTTGTCACTCGTGTATTTTGTAGAATGTGCATGACCTTCAGTTGTCGTTTTGTGGTTCAGTTATCACACCAGGGTTTTGTTACCTCTTGGTTTTCACATACAGTTTTTTTTTAGTCTTGTTTTATGTTTGTTTGTTTTTTTTCTATTTATTTTGTATTAGTAAGGTAGATTTCAAAAGTTTTTGTTTTTTTATAAGTACCATTATTTTCCGAGTTAAAAACAATGTTTTATTGCGTTTTTTATATTCCTTTTTTGTTGTTGTTGTTATTATTATTATTATTATTATTATTATTATTATTATTATTATTATTATTATTATTATTATTATTATTCCCTACCAAGTTTGCCCAAAAAAATTATGTGATAATGATGATGATGATGATGGTGGTGATGATGATGATGATGATGATGATGATGAGAGATGTACACAGTCTATATACAAATACCATGAGAGTCGTGCAACATGTGCCACTGTCAGTAATGGTGGAAAGGCTTGCTTGTATCAGCTTGGTAGTATGTCTGTACGTATGTAGTGTGAGGTAGTGTTACTAACAGTAGATGCCTGATGTTGCATGCCAGCCCTGTTGCTGCATAGTGCATGACTCCTTCTCTTGGTGGTGGTGGTGGTGGTGGTGGTGGTGGTGGTATGGTGTGATGTGGTGTGGTGTGGTGTGGTGTGGTGTGGTGCCCTGGCTGTGGTGGAGGGAACACTTCTGCATGTCTTTAAGCTGCCTCTGCTCAGGGCAAACTTATTTCCATCATTCATTCTTACCTACATTTTTTTATTGTTTTTTTTTATTACTGGTTTGTATTGCTGAAGAAAGACTACATTTTGATGGCACTAAATTGAAGAGACAAGTAGTAATGCTGGTACAACTACCACTACTAATGGGCTTGTGTGTCTCAGGTTGTGCATTCAAGGGACAAGAAAAATTACACCTTTCAAAATGCAGTTGTCTTTGGAATACAAAATCTTTCCCATCAAACTCCAGGCTGAGACTTCACTCTGGGTTGACCTTTGGGTGTGCAGCCAGGTGGGGCGGGGGGGGCAGGATGGTGGCGGCGTAGGGCGGGGCTCCCTCCTGTCCCGCGTCGCCCCCCGGGCCCCCACCCGCCCCTGTTTACAATGTTAGCTTTACAGAGTTTTAATTTATTCTTATTATTACATCTTGATCTTGTTTTGATTTGCTTATTGTTCTAGACCTTGTTTGTGAAGCAAGTAAGAGCATTACTCTAATACTACAAGTAATTTGATGACAAGAAGTGATTGATATTCAAGACGGTAACAATAGCCATAACACTATCTATGCCATTTAGTCATAACAGAGCTTTTCAAAAATCATAGACTAGATTAAGCTTACTCTTTTTTCAATGCAAGGATTACGCTGCGCAAACACCCCCTCTGCACTGCCGGCACGTCAGCGCCACAGTGCTGCCCCTCAGGCCGGCGCTGGCTCCTGCCATGGCGGCGAGTGGGGTTTGCACAGCGAAAGTCTTGCGCTACATGACCAAACATCACAAACCAACAGCTGCAGGGAGGGTGTGCTGACTACTGGCCGCACAGCCACACTGGCAGGCCGCACCTCACTGCAACACACCCACCATGACTCATGCTGCTGCTGCTGCTGCTGCCATCATGCACAGCTGCCTCACTCCCCACCCCCTGCTCCCCACTTCACTACCTCTCTGCCCCCATCCCCCATTGCTCCCCTCCCACCCTGCCTCAGCAGGCAAACCCCCTCCTGTCAAAATATTCCCCTCCCCACCCCAGACTTGCCCCGTCCCAGTCAGTGTTGTGTGACCTGCCAGTGTGGTGACACTTGACCAGGGAGAAGCTTTGCTGCTTGCCGGGGCTGTCACTCGTCCCAGCTGTGTTGAGTTGTGCTTTGAGATGTGGCCCCGGCCCACAGCCCTGGGGGCCGGCGAGAGGCCCGGGGTGGGGGCCGGGGCCAGCCGGCAGGTCAGCATGCGGGTGTGTGGTGCTGTTGGTTTGTGGTGTGCGGGGGGAGTGGCTGTGGCCCTCTGCTGGTGCTGTGCGCTGTACTGCTGCTGTTGCTGCTGCCTGGCTCACCAGGGCTGACGGCTCTTCTCTCTCTCCACCCCCAGGGATCATGCGCAGCTTTGAGCCCCTGCCGTGCCCCATCTGCCAGCGCACCTATAGCTCCCCGGGCAACCTCAAGCAGCACCTGGAGAACATTCACATGTCCTGCAATGAGCTCAACTTTGAGTGTCGCATCTGTGGCAATAAATTCAAGAGCAAGTGGTACCTGCACAAGCACCTCCACCGCGCCCACCACATACGGGGCCGCAAGGAAATTTAGGTTGCCTTAGTCTGTGTTCCGTGCCGGAGGAGAGTGTGGTGGGGCAGAGGGGGGGGCGGTGGGTGCCGGCAGCCCTGTGGTAAGCGGTGGGGTGGGGTGTGTGTGGAGGCTGTGCTGGGGCCGTTGCAGAGCCAAGCAGGTGCAGGTACCATGAGATTGGCCTTATTGGATTCAAATCACCTTACTTTTGTACCACTAAAATTAAGAACAACAACAAAAATTTACCACCATGAGGTTGCCATTACTGTGGTCTGCTAATCTGTTCTAACTAAGCATTTCACCCTGGTAGGCACCACTCACTAAACCGTGTCCTTCTGCGTGCACTGCTGCCGGGGGAGGGGCAGGGTGGGATAGGGCGGGGGAGGGGTGGGATGGGGGAGCTGACATGTCCACCGAGGCGCCGTGCCATATCCATAATACCCACAATTCCTCACTGTTTCCTCTCTATCTGGCATTCCTTCACCCCTTCACTGTCTGCCTTTGTTCAGTGCAGCCTCTCGGCTCACCTCACAGTGTGTCCGTGTGTCGTCAGCGCCACTATACTCGCACCATATGTCTTTAGAATGCTTGTGTGGCTCCTCCTTGTTTGTCAGGAGTGTGTGTGTGTTTGTGTGTGTCTGTTTGTTTGTCTCTCTTTTCACAACACTATATTTCTTGTGATTTTTCTTTTCTCTTTTAAATATGTCAATTATTTGTCTTTTTTTTACTATTCAGTCTTTTCCAATTTTCTCAGTTTTTTTTTTTTTTATTTAGTACTTTTGGGGGGTTTTAAATACTCCAAACCCTTTTCACTTTTTTTTTTTCAATATCTGAAACCTTTACTTTTTACCTGTTTATCTAATTCTTTCCATAACCCAGCAATCTCTCTCTCTCTCTCTCTCTCTCTCTCTCTCTCTCTCTCTCTCTCTCTCTCTCTCTCTCTCTCTCTCTCTCTCTCTCTCTCTCTCTCTCTCTCTCTCTCTCTCTCTCTCTCTCTCTCTCTCTCTCTCTCTCTCTCTCTCTCTCTCTGTTATTATTATTATTATTTGTTAACTTGTAGACTCTTAGATACTTCTAAATTCTTTTTGTCAATCTTATTTTTCCATTTGTCTCCTTAACTTTCGTTTGTCAAAAGTCTTAAATTAAAAATTTATCTGAACATTTCTTTCTACTTCTTTGAAAGTCAACATTTTTCTCTACGTTCATCTCTCATTGTTCCTTTCCACCTCTGTTGTTTTAACGTCTCAGCAAAACCATCAGAAGTTAAAATTTCTCTGTACATTCCTCATTCCTACCTTATATATTCAAATCACACACACACACACACACACACACACACACACACACACACACACACACACACACACACACACACACACACACACACACACACACACACACACACACACACACACACACACACACACACGCCATCACAAATTCCTCTTTAAACTCCTCTTTTCTACCTCATCCATTTAAGCATCCTTTTAGCACACACAGGAGGCCGTACACTTCTTACTTTCTGCTTTGTGTATGTCCTTTTGCTGCTCTCACTCAGACAAACACACAAAGGACAAACCAACCTAGACTGAAACAAAACCCACACACAGTGCTACTAACCACAACACTGGAGGCAATTCAGATAAACTTAAATCAAAGTCAATACATTACTGGAAGGTTGTCGTTAAAGGGGAACCTCAATCAAACCGGTGACTTGTGTTAGGTAAAGTATGTATTGACAGTAGAAGAGACGTAAAAGAGGTGTGTTTGTGTATGTTTAGAAATAATTGTAACTTGACCAGGCCTATGATACGTTAAGTGTGTGTGTGTGTTGGGGTTTGAAGGAGGAAGAAGTGTAGAAGAGGGTTTTTTTTTTTTTTTTTTTTTTTTATTATAGAGGTAATTGTAACTTGACCAGGCCTGTGTGCATTAAGTGTGGGAAAGAGTGTGTTTGTTGGTGTTTGGAGGAGGAAGAACTGTAGAAGAGATGTGTTTGTTTGTTTAGAAGTAATTGTAACTTGACCAGGCCTGTGATGCGTTAAGTGTGGGAAAGAGTGTGTTTGTTGGTGTTTGGAGGAGAAAGAGGTGTGTTTTTTTAGGTTTGGAAGCATTACAACCCTAAACCATGTCGTGTTAGGTGTAGGAAAGTGTGTTTGTTGGTGTTTGGAGGAGGAACAAGTGTAAAAGAGAATTCTAAACCAGGCCTGTGACTTGTTAGGTGTAGGGAAAATGTGTTTGTTGGTGTTTGTAGAAAGAATTGAATTTTTTCACGTGGATTGTGAAGGGACAGCTGTTTTTTGGCTTGCTAGGGAGGGTATGTCCTTAAGTTAGTGATGGAGAAGTGTTGTCTTTGTGATGATAGAAGGAAGAGTTGATTTGTGCAGACTGTGAAAGAGCTTCGTGAAAGTTACGTTTATTTTTTTTTTTTACGTATATTAATCACATAAAGTTGTATTTCCTCCTTAACCCTTTTTATACTGGGACGTATTTGTACCATAAGTTTTAGGTATGATTAGGCGAATTTATTTACATAAGGAAGGGTCTATGGAGATCAGAAGGTTAATGGCCAGAATCTTCACTGTTTTAACCCCACACAAGTTTCTGAAGGTGTATAGAATCATCAAATAGTAGCCAGAATGAATATGAAAATGCGTCATGGTAGGAAGGGGTTAAACATAGCTAGAGTTGCAGTTTCAGGTCTGTGGTAGAAGAGTGGAAACTAATTTGCATTTTCATTATAGAAAAAAATAAGTGTGTATTTCTACATATATGAACAACACAAACTTTATTTCTAGCATAACTGAAGGAAGTGTGGTTGCTTTTCAAGTCAATAGTAGGAGATTCTTGAAACTAATTTGCATTTTAACAATAGAAAAAGTTATTTTATATATTTCTACATATATGAACCACACAAAATCTTATTTTCACATTGACAGTGGAAGGAAATGTAGCCGTTTTTCCAGTCAGTGATATAATAGTCCTGAAACTAATTTAGCATCTTGAAGTATAGAAAAAGTGAGGTTGTTTATTTCTGCATATATCCACCACACAAGCTTGTATTTCCATCTTAACTGCAAAGGAAGTGTACTCATTCTGTAAGTCAGTAGTAGAGGATTCTTGAAACTAGTGTATCATTTTAATGAGTTGTGTGACGTTATTTTCATATTAATCATGGAAAGATACATTTTCACCGGTCATGGAAGAACGTGTGGTTGTCATGGTAACAGTAGGAGAGAGTCAGGTATCCATCATAACTGTAGAAGAAAAAGATTGAATTTGAATAAAAGTTGCATGTATTTCCACATCACCCACAAAAAGATACATTTCATCTTTGCTATGGAGGGAAGAGTGTTGTTTTTATGTTAATAGCAGAATAGAATCGTGTTTCTATCATACTTGAGGAAGGAAAAGATTAATTTACCACTTAACTATGGAGGAGTTGAATGGGTTACTTGCATTTTCATATGAACCATAGAAAGATGCATTTTCATCTCTGCCATGGTAACAACAAAGGAGAGTTGTATTTTGCGTAGAAGTTAATTTGTCACTTAGTTATGGTGAAGGTACATATGGTTCCATATTACTCATGAAAGGTTACATTTCTCTCAGCCGTGGAAGAGAGTGTGGTTGTCATAATAATTAAAAGAGTCATGTTTCCATCATAATCGTAGAAAGACCTAATCTTTTAACTTTATGAAGGGTTTAATGAAGGTTTGATGTACGAGTTTCAGTGTTAATCACTCAGTGTTGACAATTTCATCTCAATCAGGAAAATACTTTCTCTTATTCAGGAAAAACATCAATCTTTATTTCTACCTTGAAAGAAAACGTAATTTACAGCGTCATCTTTACCATGGAAAGCGTAATTTTCACGATGATAATAGGAAATCACATTTCCACTTTAATCTTGGAAGAAAACTGTTCACTCTCTTAGTCTTAGGGAGAAGAAAAATTTCCATTATTACCTTGAAAAGCATTTACAGTCTCATTTTCACTATGGAAATCAGAATTCTCACATCACTAATGGTTAAAAAGATCACACTTTCACCTAAGCTATGGAAAAACAGCTGACTTTCATTCTCAGTTATGAAAACAAATCAATTTCTATCGTGTTACTGAAGCAAGAGCCTCATCTCTCACAGCACGAAAGAATCCTATCAGAAGAATTACATATTGTTAGTAGCAGAGTTGCCTTAATAGTAGATCACCATTACTTGCTGACTCATCACCCTCACCAGACACAATATTTAGGACACAAGAACTGGGCCTGCTTTCATTATTCATACTTGTGTGGACCCTGGGACTGCCATGTGTAGGCCTGACAGTTCTTTAATCCCCACATTTTTTTGACACCTTTTATGTAAACACTGTCTGGGAAGCATTTAGGTCCACCAGACTCGGTGTACGGTTCATGTAGTTAGTCAGGTGGTGAGTTGATAGGTGAAAGTAGCAGAAGACAGCACTATTTTGGGTTAGGTGATAAGAGCATAGGTAGAGAGAATGTTAAGCTGTCTGTCTCTGTGTGTTGGTGTTTAGAGGAGATACCAGTGTGAGATTATAAGGATTTTGTAGCGAGTTTTATAAGGAGAGAATGCCAACCATTTTCTGTCTCTGTGTTGGTATTTAAAAGCAACACCAGTGTGAGGTTATAAGGATTTTGTAATGAGTTTTGTAAGGAGAGAATGCCAGCCAGTTTCTATCTCTGCTGGTGTTTAGAAGAGATACAATGTGAGGTTATAATTTTGTAGTGAGTTTTGTAAGGAGAGTGTACTAAACAGTTTTCATTTCCTGATTGTTGATGTTTTAAAAGAGTAGTAAATGTGGGTCATGAGGTTTTTGTGAGTATAGTAATTGAGTAAGAGGATAGAGAAAGATAATATAGAAAGGTACGTTATCAGCATATCTCTGGTAAGGCTTGTATTATCCAGCTAGGTAAAGACTAAACAGTACATTGTCCCTTAGAATCAGTTAGGTATTAAATGGTAAGAAAATGTAAAAAAAAAAATGCATTATGTACCTACTGAGTGTCATAAGGCTTTTGTAGTCAGTTTGGTAGTAAGATGGCAGGAGAAGGGAATGCTAAACAGAACAGTGTCACATTATAATGAGTTGGGTACTGCGTAGAATACAAGGAAGGTGATACAAGACAGCACATTAACCCCCTGTCTACTGTGAATGAAGGGAGGGCAAAACAAAGTAATACATCACCTCTTTATCTGTGTGTGTGTGTGTGTGTGGAAGGTGTTCTCTGTACCATGTGGTGACTCAGTTCCTGCTGCCCAGGTCTCACAGTGCAGTTCAGGTTAATATAGAGTTATATTATGTTTACTGGTATGTTGACTTTATTGTTGCAAAGCTAAAATTTGATATTAGGTGCAGGTAATGTTCAGGTCAGGCACAGAAAGTCTTGTCTATTTTTTCTACTGGTGAATTTATTGTTCAAGCGTTTATTTCACTGCGAGAACAGCAAAGCAAAGTGATTTGGACGTTTGGTGTTGAGTGCGGGTTCAGTTCAGTTCAGGGTTATGCAGAAGAACTGGAATTACTTCCTACGTGTATATTTATGCTTTAGGTGTTGCCGTTACAAAACTGAAACTGAAACAATTAACATTGAGTGCGGGTCAGGTTCAGGCTATATTGCTGAGTTTTATGGGTTTATTTTTACTTATACATATGTTTTAAGTTTTTATCTAATTGTGGACAAGCCACACCCAAATCTTGAGCCTTTGGTGCGGATGAGTGGGCGAGGTGCGGGGAATGCAGAGCAATTATTTATTTATCTATTCTTTTGAAGTGTAGATTTATTTATTGTTTTATGAAGTATCTTTATTTTGTTACAAAAACAAAGTTTAGCCACCAGTGCGGGTCAGTACAGGAAGGTTTTATTAATTGTTCTTACCGGCAAACCTGTTGCTCAGATTTGTCATCACAAAACAAGTAACTGAAGCAGTTATCGCAGAGCGGGTCTGGCGTAGCTTAGAGCACAATTTTATGCATTATTTTGACATAGAAATTTATTATTTTTTAAAATAAGCATTTATTTTATCATTAAAAAGCAAACTTCACTACCATAATTTGCATATATGTATATATATATATGTATATATATATATATATATATATATATATATATATATATATATATATATATATATATATATATATATATATATGTATGTATGTATGTATGTATGTATGTATCTGCATGTATATTTTATTATAGCAATATTCCCAGCGTGAGTGGAGTGTTTTGTTGGGACAGTTTGTTGTTCATCGTCAGACAAAATTAGTTATTTCATACACTAATATTTCATATGAATTATATAGTACAGTATATATATATATATATATATATATATATATATATATATATATATATATATATATATATATATATATATATATATATATATATATATGATTGTTACACACCCCAGTTCACACACGTTGTTATAGCACTTTTATTTCATAGTACCGTATTTTATTATCAAGCTAGACTCTATCAAAATGACAGATATTCTCCATACTTTATTCTATTGTAAACACGAAATTAATAGTCTTTAAAATTGTTGTTATAATTATAATGAAGGATATTTTATTATTGATGCAGAATTAATGGAGTTTAAAGTTATAGCAGTGTAGTGTTGTTGATGCAAAATTAAGGAACTTTGAATATTCTAATTATTGCTTCTTTTTTATGTAAGAGGGGAAAATTGACCAAGGGCAACAAAAAACAGTTAAAGAACAAAGAAAAGGCCCACTTATATGCCAGTCTCTGAACAGGGCTGAGAGTCAACCTTAAGAATGGGACATATGTCATGAAAGCTCCCTCTTTAATTAGTTGGGGTCCTAGGAAGGTGGAAATAGAGAAGCAGGCAGGGAGTTTCAGAGTTTATGTAGAGTTTGCATAGATGTTATTGTGTACTCAAAATTTATGTATCGGTATTATTATAACTGCACATATTTTATTGACTTAGAATTAATCTGTTGTGAAAATTATAAGTATAGTTACATAGATTTTATTGTATAGTCAGATTTTATAAACAAAAATCACAATAATAACAGCAAAGATTACATTGTTAGCTAAGAAGTGGTTCGTGTCGGCCTTGTGGCTTCTTGCAGCTTCCCTCGTTTTCTTATGGGGAAATTAATAGAAAGAAAATAAAAGAAAGAGAAAAAGGGAAAGTGGAAAAAATTCTTGTGAGCTTCATTGATGAGTTGGAAGTGATAAACACAACACACACATTATATTTGAGCACCATCACTCTGCTGCACAAACCATTGTCATCTTGGCTGTGTGTAGAGTGGATGCTGTGTAGTGTGTGCTGCGTGGAGACAGACTGTTATCTGGAACCCTTGCCTATCAGTCCACACTAATTAACATCTTATTTATTAGTTACTTTCTCAAGGCTTTTTTTTTTTTTTTTTTTTTTTTTTTTTTTTTTTTAGGTAAATCTGGTCAAGGGCAACAAAATGAGATTAAACAAAAAGGCCAACTAAGATGTCATTTGTGCTTTGAAGTTGGCCATGTTTGCGTTTTGAGTGGCGGCAAAGGATAACTTCACAGGAATGATGTAATAACTTGTACATGAATGAAAATATCAGGTTATGTGACCACTTTGAAATTAACAAGCGACGCAGTATAAGTTCTGGTTGTGTAATAACTCATACGGGAGTGAAAAATGTGTTTCTGTGCATTTTGAGTGGTGCAGGTGACAAAAAAGTAAAATATTGGTTCACATTAGCATACTGGATGATATAAATAGTCCAACATAACTGTAGTAAAGCAAAATCTTCTACAGGCATAAAATATCAGTTCTTGTTTGCATTTTGAAAATGACAGGCAATAAAATATAACTTCATATAATGGAACAAACTCAAGTTAAAATATTGGTTCTTGATTGTATTTTGAATGGTAGAAAGTATGCAACATCAACCACAGGACATGATAACTTTACCTGGGTGAAAATATCAGTCAGTTTGAGTTGCGTGAAGATTATAAGCAACACAACTGTCATTCATTGTTTTGTGTGTTGGAAAATCCAGTTTCAATATCTGACGTTCTGATGCTGTGCGATTTGAAAGTAAAAGTCACAAGGAAGAGGTGAATGCCACACTACACTCGCTAAAATTTAAACAAGTGTTGTTATAAGGCTTATATCATCAATGTGTTAGGTAGCTTTGGTGTTATCAATGCTCATCATGTCATATTAGTCCCTCATACTGCATTCTTCAAAATTTAACCCAGTGTTGTCATTAAGGACCAGGCCATCATTGCGTCAGTATTGGTAACGTACTCACTTGATACCAGCGTGTTAGTGTGTCGTGTTAGTTCCCCACGTTACACTCAGCAAAACTTAATTAGTGTTGTAAGGCCATAGCATTAGTGTGTCTGTGAGTCTTGGTGTCATCAATGCTCCATATTGAAACACCAGCTTGTCAATGCCATCAAAATATAGCATAGTGTGAGGCTAATAACATCAATATAGCAAATAGTATCAATGTCAATGCACCCCACTTTTATTTTTCATTTTATTTATTTGTTTATTTTAGTTTTATTATTATTATTATTATTATTATTATTATTATTATTATTATTTTATTATTTTTATTTTTTTATTTTTTTTACACAAGAAGGCAATTTGGTCTAGGGCAACAAAATGACCACAGAACAGTCCAGGCAGGCTGGCAGGTAGGCAGACAGGCAGATAGGCATCACACAGCCAGGACCTGCGCACGCCACAACAGTCTGGCACCACCGTCATGTCCAGGGTCAGTCTCAGGAAGTCTTGTTTCATTTTCCGTATATTTTTACAGATCTATATTTTTTCATGGCTCCTTCGTCTTTAGTGTCTTGCCGCAGCGCTCACTGCGTCACAAGTCAGTTATAGTTGTTAGGGACTCAAATCTCAACGTTTTAACTCTTCAGGGATACTTGGAGCATTAGCAGTGCCATTTGTTGATTTACGTTTCTGCAGGGTTTCAGTCATACCTCAAATTAAATCTCGCCATTAATTACTTGCTTAGTGTGACAGCGCTCAACAAAATATCTACGTCTGCTTCTACTTCTCTTGTTTTTTGCTATGTACTTTTTTTTTTTTTTTTTTTTTTTGTCTTACTGTGATGCTGTGGCCATTCTGTTTGCTGTTGCCAGTACAGGAAGTTGCTTTAGGGACACAACACACACTTATGCACTCGCAGATAAGCACACACAATAGAATAGATTGTATAGTGTGTATCAACTGAAGGAAGGACATGATGGAAATAGAAGGTGTTAGAGGGAAGGAGTGAATAGTGATGGAAGGAAAGACTAGATAGATAGGCAGAGGCAAGACCAGAATTACTCAGCAAAACAAGACTTGAGATGTTAGATTAGGAAAAGGATATGCAACTTGTTTATAGTTTGAAAATCTAAAGCTGGCTGATGGATATAAGGCAGGCTCTGAACACCAATAATTTAGCTGTCCTCTCTGCGTCATATCCAGCCTCACCTCAAAACTAACACACTTATACATTCTCACAATCTATTTAATCGCACACATAGGAACAAATTACAAATGGTGTTGCAGAAGAAATATTCATTATAGAAGTGGGAGAAATAGTGATGAAAATGTTTATCTCTTAGTGTCTCGGCAACGAGTGAGATAACAGAGTAGTGCCGTTAGGCAGTACACTCTTGTTTATGTGACTGTGGTTCTTTGGGTACCCAGGTGCTGAGTATGTGTGTGTGTAATAATAATAATATGCAGTTTATTTGAATTGCAGTATATACATACTGAAAATATACATGGGGAATAGGGGGAACACTTAAGAATAGTGTACTAGCCTAATGGGTTATGGCTCACACCATGGTGGGGATCGCACTGAGGTGGTATTGGTCCGTGTGTGGGGCCCTCAAAAGCATGATCACGTTGTGTCAGGTGGCATGGACTGGGCAGGGTGCGTCAGGGGGGTGCAGGCGGCGTAGGCGCGGGTGATAAAGCAAATCCCTCCCCAGTTACTCCAGGGCCTCTCAGTATGTATGTGTGTGTGTGTGTGAAGACAGCAGCCATAATCATCAGAAGCAATGTTTACTTCTACAAATTCTGACACACTAAACCCATTTAATCTTGTAAGAATGAAAGAAAATGGTAATAATGAGTGAATTGATAATGACTTGTGTTAGTGATGCACAGAAACACTCATACAACCAATTGATGTTTTGTAAATCCTTGAGTGTTTGTGATGCAATGAATATAGTGGCGGTGATGTGGCGCAAAACTCTCTCTTTATTCTATGACTTGAAGCATAAAGGGGATAGGTGAAGGAGAAAGAAAAGATTATGTATCTGTGTGTGTGTGTGATGTGATATATTAGCTAATCAAAAATATATTCTTCTAAACTCTGTACTTTTCCTGTAGTGTACTATAGGCATTTTGTACCATGCTTTGAGGGCCACACTGTTGCATATTGTTGTGAAGTGAAATTACTGACCCTTGCCTTATTTCTCAGCTCTCATCTTCACTTATCTCCGTTGTGGAGTGATGTAACCAACCCTTATATCTTTTTTTCTTATCTCGGCTTTAATCTCTCATTGGTAAACTCAGGAACTTTATTTTTCCGAGTCATTTCAGAGGAGTGTTGTCAAGGTGTTTGTGGATTTTACATTGACCATCTTCACTTTATCACTGCTAAACTTGGGATCTCTTCTTTTTTTTTTTTTTTTTTTTCTCTCTCTCTCTCTCTCAGCTCTCTCTCTCTCTCTCTCTCTCTCTCTCTCTCTCTCTCTCTCTCTCTCTCTCTCTCTCTCTCTCTCTCTCTCTCTCTCTCTCTCTCTCTCTCTCTCTCTCTCTCTCTCTCTCTCTCTCTCTCTCTCTCTCTCTCTCTCTCTCTCTCATGCTATAATGAACTGCATCCAAAGGTTATCAGGATTATCAGATAATTCACAAACTTAATGACCAAGTTTTTAGTTCATCCCAGTGTTAGTCTTTGCTTTGTCACTTTACCCTTCTCTCCACTGTTCCTGATTTACCTCCTTCCTATGACTTGAACTCTCAAAGGTGAAGTATTAGGAAATCACAAATTAAACTAAACTCCCCACCCATGTTTAGTTTAGGAGTGGAAAGTTGAGAACTTTCCTCTTCTATTTCTACCCTCCCATACTGAGTTGTTGACATAGATAAAGGAAGAAATAGAGCAAGAGAAGGGTCCTGGTAGTAATGTTTTGCAGACTTCACATATGTATAGGATTGAGTCAAGTACAGAAAGGTCTCATTGTACAAACATCCATTATATGATGAACCAATGATGGGAGATCTGCAAATTAGAGACTATTTTCTTTACACAAACTTAAAATACTAATGGTTGAAGCTTCAGTGCAAGGCGAATAAAGCAAAGTTTATAATACGCCTTCATGCTCCCTACCACTGTAAGACCCAGGTGACTTGGGTGCTTGTATCACTGGGACCTTTGTAGTGCAGCAGTGGTGTTACAAAGCTGCTGCGTTGCTTCTCCAGTGGATGAACAGAGGGACCAGTTTTGCACCAGTTCCCTGGGCAGTGTTGCCGTGTCACTCCCTGCCCAGGTTTGGGATGGTTGTGTGTTGTGTCAGACACTTTTGATCTTGCATTTATGCCCAAATGTAGAAGAAACAACAAGGATGGTTAGTTTGTTTATTAGTTCACCTTTGTAGCTTCCAGATGGTTGTTATTGAGAGATTAGTGTGACCATCTGTGTGTGTGTGTGTGTGTGTGTGTGTGTGTGTGTGTGTGTGTGTGTGTGTGGTGGTATTCGTACATTCAGTCACTCAAGGGGCCATAACGCTGGTCTAGGTAGTTGGCCAACGTTGACAGCACACGATATTGTCCATCAACGTACAAACACTAGATTCATCTTGATCAGTTCATTAAGTATAGTACAACCATGTTTATTTTTTATTGTTTCCCCTGCTGCTGGAAACTGTTTGGAGATTAGTGTGTGTGGGTGTGTGAGAGAGAGAGAGAGAGAGAGACTTTATGGCAGAGAATGTACAAAGATTGATGTTTGTTTGAGAGAAGGTGAAGTGTTTCCCCTTTATGCTTCCTGTCATATACTGAAAGGAATGGACACATTTGGCACATTGAATGAAGGCACACCACTCTGTCTCTGTCTTTGTTTCCATCTATCTCTTTACGTTGGACAATACCGGTTACTCATCCAGCTCAGGTTTACGTTTACATTAACGCTTTGTATTGACGTCTGTATTTATATTACAAAGGTGCCAGGTGGACACAAGGCTCCCTGCGTGTCAGCCCTCCCCCAGCCAGGTGTGGCGGCAGTGCAGCGGGTGTGTGGGTAGGTGGTGGCCCCTGTGCAGCGAGTAGGTGTGTGGGTCCCGGTGTGGAGTGGTGGGGATGAGGGGGTGCTGGATGGGGGAGGGGTGGCAGTGTTCATTACCTCGCCGGGGTGCCGCAGTGTGTGGCGGTGGTGGTGGTGGTGGTGGTGCGGTGCCCCGGCTCACCGTTGCGTTGGGCAGCCACAGTCCATTGGGCATTTTGTGTTACGTAGCAACAACAGTTACCATTCCTCTATTGCCATTTTTTGTGTTCTAAGCAAAACATATATTTTCGGTGTGCCATATTTGATGTGGTGGAAGTATTTTTTGTAGACCAAGTTACCATTGATAAGTTGTGGAGGCCGCAGTGCGGCGGAGACGTGTAGCAGCGCTGCGCCGCGTTGCAGAGCCTTGCCACAGAGGCGGCAGCAGCAGCAACAGCTGCCCTGTGCCGCCCAGGGCCCGATGTGGACTTGATACATATCAGAAAACATAATGATGCAGTTGGTTTGATATATTTTCCTAATGTACAAATTTGTGGCCATGTACAGATACTTTTAGGAGGACGCGACGCGACGCGAGATTGCCCAGACACACTGAGACGTTTTATCAGGATCAAATGTTTGAGTATTATTTTAGGTATATTAGTGTTAGCAAGGATGGCTTTGTGATGCATGTTCTATTGCATTCCACTCTAGAGCTTCTATATAAAATGAATTTATTATATATTATTGTTATTATGTTACTCACAACTAATACTATATTATATTAAATACAATATATGTTTAACCTCATTTGCTTTAATAGGACATTCCAGTTTGTTTGGTAGGTTGTAAGTGTGAGCCACCCGGCCTGCCCCTGGCCAGCCGGGAGCTGTGGTGGTGGCGGCGGCAGTGGCAGCGGTAGCAGCGCCACGCCAGTGAGTGCAATGCCTCTGCCACCACTGCCGCCGCTGCTGCTGCTGTGTGTCTTGTAATATCTACTTTGTAAGGGTTGTTTTATAGTTTTATTATTCTATTGAGATAAGTTATTTTATAAAACAGATAATGTCAGCCTGTTGTTACATACAGACATTTATGTGCTGCCGTATTTATTGTTGTTTTGTGAAGCAGGTCAGTCTGCCTCCTTGTTTCAGGATTACCTCATTTTGATGTAGACCGCCGCCGTGTGGCGTGTCACCACTATACCACAACAAAGGGGCACTGCCCCAGGGGGCAGGGAGGCCTCCCTCTGCCTGCTGCTGCCGCCGCTGCCACCACTGCTGCCATACAGCTGCAGCAGCAGCGATAGTGGTTGTGGTGGTGGTGTGGACAGTGGCAGGCTGGGGCAGGGCGGGGTGGGGCTGGAAGAACAGCAGATGGTGGGGGAGGCAGGAGGTGTACCCGGTGGTGGAGTGGAAGATTTGCAGATTTTTTTATGAGAGATTATATTTATGCAATATATTGTAGAGTGTAGCGTGCACCGACGGTTTGTGTCTGGATGCGTGGCCGAGCACACCGTGGTGGTGTTGGTGGTGGCGGCGGCGCACGCACGCTTTCTTTACGCGGCACACGCGTTGCCCTCGTCTTTGTGTTTCCAGATTGTACTTTGTTACACAGCGTAGAGATAAACGGTAACAAATTTACATATATCAAAATTGAAGCTTGTCAGTGTGTTGGCCAAGAAAGCGATGGTGGCAGCAGCAGCCGTGTTGTTGCCGCACAGCACTGCACCCTGCACCTTGAGGCCGCCTGGCCCTATTGTCTGTGTGTGTCTGTGTGGGTGGTGGCAGTGAGGTCTGGCAGTCAGCATGAGGGAGGGATCAGCACCCTGGCACACTGTGAGGTGTGTCAGTGCTGGCCCACAGCACTGCTATGCTGTAATAGGAGTGTTGGGGTGCCAGAGTGTCGGGGTGTCAGGGTGTCGGGCGCAGGCGGTGCCAAGCATCAGCCGTGGTGAACCTTTGAGTGGGAGAAGAGTTTTTATGTAATTATTTATTTTTTATGAGTTTTTGTGAGGAGTGTTGAGTGTCCCAGGGAGGGACTGCCGAGTGGCTCCCTCCAATGTGAGGGAGTGGCCCCCACAACACCTCGGGCGCCACCATCACGCGGGGCAGCCCACCGCCAGTACAGCCGCAGCACTGCTCTGCCGTGCTGCTCACACCAACCAGGCAACAATTGTTCAGTCAGTCACTGCCTCGTGCTGCACCGGCGCTGTACTGCGGCTGTGTGGGACCACAATGCCCACCAACCCACCCCTTGTTTGTGTGTATGTATGTGAGAGAGAGACAGAGAGAGAGAGAGTGTGTGTGTGTGAGTGTGAGTGTGTGTGTGTGTGTGTGTGTGTGTGTGTGTGTGTGTGTGTGAGAGAGAGAGAGAGAGAGAGAGAGAGAGAGAGAGAGAGAGAGAGAGAGAGAGTGTGTGTGTGTGTGTGTGTGGGGGGGGGGGGGATGCCCCGCAGTGGTGGTGTTGCAGCCAGCTATTTGTTGTCTTATAGTGTTGCCATAAGTTACCAAGTTGCCATTATTATTTCAGTGCCAAGTATATTTGTTATAGGATGATGCTATATTTTATTTTATATCCTGTAAGGAAGAAGTATATGGTTTACTTTAGGACATGGTGTGAGGGGAGTGGTGCAAGTCACGCGGTGTGGCGGCGGCAGCGGCAGTGGCTAGACTGCTGCCTCCTGTATTCTATTGTAACAAGTTTTGTACATTCTCAGTTTGAAGCTAAAATTTCAGGGAAGTATATAAGAATGTCCCATTGAGTTTGTATGTGTGAGTGTTAAAGGTTCTTGTGGTGATCAGTGTGTCTTTCTGTGGTTGCTGGTGTTGACATGTGTGGCGCTGGCCAGCCCAAGCAGTGCCGCA
The DNA here is from genome assembly GCF_017591435.1 of Portunus trituberculatus. NCBI lineage: Eukaryota > Metazoa > Arthropoda > Malacostraca > Decapoda > Portunidae > Portunus > Portunus trituberculatus. The sequence goes on along the minus strand of NC_059255.1, from coordinate 1,423,596 downwards.
CCGTGCCCGCCGCCGTGACTTGCTTGCCACACTCCATCTTCAGGCAAAAGCCATATTTTCTTTATTATGTTAGACTATTGCCTAAGTGTAAGGTATTGTTTTGTACGAGTCTTGCTCCACAACCAAACTGGACCGTAGCTCCGATGTGGCCCGTGCGCGCAGTGTTTGTATGTGTGTGTGTGTGTGTGTGTGTGCGTGTGTGCATGTGTGCGTGCATGTGCATGTGCACGCGTCACAAAGCGTGCCGCTGACTGCAGCCACGTGCGGCTCGGGCAGCAGGGGAGGAGTTGGAAGAGTCGCGTGAGTGGGAGAGCGGGAGAGTGGGGACTAACACCACTGGTGGGTAGTGAAGTAAGGTTAGCAGGAAACCCTTTCACTAAGTATAAGTACTAAACCAACCTTTGCTCAGAGAGGACTATAAGGTTACTGTACATTGGTGACTAGCTCTAGCCCTTGACACTATGGTGGTAGTGACCTCGGTGGGACCAGCCAAACTCCATTGTAATATATGATCCAAAGGTTTGCTGATTTAGTGAATATTTCTATAGAATTCAACCTTTATTAGTGTTTTTTGTTGAAGAGAGAGAATATAATATAGGTTATCAGCCAGCCAGGACACGCCTGTTGTTTCCCAAGCAGAGCGTTGCCGCGCCTCACTTGATGGCGGCGGCGGCGGTGATAATGATCCTGGGAGTGAACCAAGCAGTACTGCTAGCCAGCCCCTGGCGGTGCCAGGCAGCCCTGTTGCGGCCAGCCTGGTGTCGCCTACACCAGGCACCCTCGTGTAACACTGGGTGTGGCCCTGATGCCCCGCTGTGCCTGCCACCCCAGCACCAAGAGTCCATGCCACCACCGCCTACTGTTGGTGTGTGGTGGTATACTGCACACCACCACACACCAGCAGTGGCGGCGGCAACAGCAGCAGCACAGCGTGGCACGTGGCACACACCACCGCTGGTGCACTGCAGCACACCCTGCACGGCAGTGTCGGCACTAGTGCACCATGAGAGCACAGCACCGGGACTGCTGCACCACACACAGTACAATACAGCACAGTGGTGTAGCACAACACAGCAGCACAGCGCTGCCCGGCGTCCATGGGCTCAGCACTGGGAGTGCCGCGCCCCACAAAGGTGGCAGCGGCGGCGGCAGTACTGGTAGTGAAGCATACGTACCGTAACCCTCCAGGACCAGTGCCTCTTAGCTTAGTGTCACTTCACAGCCTTACTGTAGATGCCTTGGCACAGTTGCCTTAGTGACGCGCGGCGCCACTGCCGCCGCCATGCCACAGCCCAGGATTGGCAGTGGCAGCGGCGGCGGCCAGTGACGCGCGTAACGATCCACCCAAGGAGTTGTCGTCCTCACAGTAGTCGTGTGTACTGTGTACTCTGTACTGTAGCACCACACCTCGGAGACTAACTGTCGAAAGTTGTTGATTCACGCAGACGTCATTCCCGTTGTTGATGAGTGCGGTACCTTTATTGGCTCATTGATTAGCATTGTCTCAGGTTTAGGACTCACCAGTCCAGTTATGTAAACTTTACACAGCTCATTAATCTATTGTTAGCCTCTTTAGGACCAATGAAGTTTTTTGTTGAGAGTTGTTATGTGTGTGTGTGTGTGTGTGTGTGTGTGTGTGTGTGTGTGTGTGTGTGTGTGTGTGTGTGTGTGTGTGTGTGTGTGAGAAGTGCACTGTGGCCAAGTGACCCAGATATTGATGAAGCATAATGCTCACACAAGAGTTACCCACAGTTACTGTCTCCTTCCCTCTTGGACAGTTCTTGCCATCTCTTTACTCGACAACATTTGCTGATCAGTTTTTGTCTTGTTTTCTCTTCACAAGTAATGATTTATGAATCTTTAGTGTTTGCCTGTGGAGTGATTCAACAGGGAGGGAGATACTGGTGTGTGTGTGTGTGTGTGTGTGTGTGTGTGTGTGTGTGTGTGTGTGTGTGTGTGTGTGTGTGTTTTTTTTTTATAAATGTTTTAAACCAAAGCTGTTATTCCAGATTTATATTGTTTGAAGGAAGTGTGTGTGTGTGTGTGTGTTTGTGTGTCTTGGGTGTACGAGGCTCTACAGAGGCTTAATCTACCACAACACACCAAGAAAATAACAATTTGTGCTTGAAATAAATTACTGTACACTGACAATACAATTTGATGCAATATTTGAACGCTATTCCTGGTCAGTTGAGCTTTTTGATGCTTGTGATGGAGTGTTGGCTCAAGATTCAGCTGAGTGTCTGTTGACAATATGGAAATGTTTTGTTGTTATCATGGAGAGAGTGCAAATGTGTTTGTGTGTATGTAAGGTCATAATGTTTGCTGACAGAGAGAGAGAGAGAGAGAGAGTATTTTTGTCAGATTTGTGTGAATGTTTTGAAAATTTTATCAGAGGTAAGGAAATTATCTATTTAATCTATTTTATTTGTTATTATTATTATTATTATTATTTATTTATTTATTTATTTTTTTTTTTGCATAAGGAGAGTGAGAAAACTGTGAGGCATGAAATATTATTGACATTTATTTACATACTGTATTATTTTGCCAATTTATTAGTTGTTATTCTATGAGAAGATAACAACATTAGTTTGTGTGTGTGTTTTGCAAGTAGAGTGTTGGTGTGAGAGGCATTGTGTCAGTGATGAAGGAGCAGGAATGGCTGTAGGTGACTGATAGAGACACACACTACTCCTTTGCTCTAACATATCACAACCTCCACACACCGAATGCCAAGCGAGGATAATGACAATACTTGATTTATGTTGGATAGATTTATCAGTTTTTATTGAAGTAATGTTGAAGGTGGAAAGACAGAAGTTAAATTAATAAGAAAACTTGATGATTCATATACATTTGGTAGATATGAAATGTTTGTAGTCTATTTGAAGCTGTACTGATGAAATAATAAGTGAAATTATATAAGGAAAATTATGATTCATATACAATTGGTGAATTTGAAACGTTTATTGTAATTTTAAAAGGTGTAGTGATAAAAGATGTGAAATTTATAATGAAATGATAATTCACTTACAGTTGATAAATTCTCTAATTTATTAATGTGTCATCAATTATAGACCTGAAAGTAAAACTAATTAAGAAACGATGATTTATATATTTATCTTATTTGTTTACTCAATTCGTACTGTAAATTCTCTAGCATTCCATTTGATGTCTTTATTTTTATTTATTTATTTTGTGAATTTATTTTTTTGGTCTTGAATATATTAGCATAATTAATCAACATTCCACAAAATATTTTTTTTTTTTTTTTTTTTTTTTTTTTTTTTTTTTTGTCTGTGCTTTTGAAGTGATGAATGTTTCTGTGCTATCATTTTAACTCACAGGTGTGTTTGTTGGTTCCTTAAATGTGTGTGTGTGTGTGTGTTTAATTGAGTGTTCTGGAATCATATATAATTTAACACGGGTAAAATACATACAACAATGCAGGTAGCCATGTCCTTACACACACACACACACACACACACACACACACACACACACACACACACACACACACACACACACACACACACACACACACTTCAAAGTAACACTTACACACTTTTCCAAGCTGATGCAGTGTTTGGAGTGTCTGGTGCGGATGTATGGTGAGGCTGAGAGGAGTGTGGTGGTGATGGTGCCTGGAAGTATTGGTTTGTGTGATGACATGGCTGTGGTGAGTGTGTGGTTGGTGGGATGAGGTGGTAATATGTCTTGTTTTACTGGTGTGTGTGTGTCTGTTTGTGTGTGTGTGTGTGTGTGTGTGTGTGTGTGTGTGTGTGTGTGTGTGTGTGTGTGTGTGTGTGTAAGAGTGAGTGAATGATAGTGAGAGCGAGCCGTTGTGCCAGGTAGTCAGCCTGAGCAGGTCTTGCTGGGGCATCGTGGCCGCTGCACCATAACAACTCATTCTCTGTAGAATATTTGAGTTTTGAGTCAGGGATCTTCATCTATGCTTACGTTTAAGTTATACGATACATGTAGTGGCGGGGCGGCCAGCCCTGCCGTAAGCAACAGTTGTCGGTAGTGCTGCAGCCTCACAGCCCACACGCTACACCTGAATGTTGGTAGCCAATAGCAGAGCAGTGTTCAAACAGTGTACAAATTGTTATGCAACTTGTAGAAATATTCATGGTATTTAGAATAAAATTCATTGTGTCAAATATACTTGAAAAGTACCACCCCTGTGTTTGTTTATTTATCCAAGATGCCGGCAGCTCGCGCCCTGAGATGATTGCAGGGTGGAGCATGCCGCGGCAGTCCTGGGTGCCAGCCAGGTGCCATGCTTAGCCAGCCCTGCACCAGCACAGCATGGAAAGGCCGGCACCTCAAAGCAGGGTGGCCTGGTGTGGCACTGTGCCCGTGGCTGCTTGCTGGTGCCGTGCCAGCGTGGCTGAGGGAGGCAGGCTGGCACAGTGTGGTGCACAGCTCAGTGTTGTGGTGGCAGTGTGGGGCACAGAACAGTTCCTGCTGCCATGTCACAGGACAAGTGTGGTGCACAACAGAAACTGTGTGCCGAAGTGTAGTGTGTAATGAGTGTGCACGCCTCATGATGGTGTGAGTGAAGGACTCAGCAGTGTGGTGGAATGTGTGGTGCAGGTGTGCGTGTTGAGGCAGAGTCCGCACCACTGGCACAGGGCAGGACAGGGGACAGGTGGGGCAGGGAGCAAACCACTATAGGAGGGCAGGAAGGTGTGTTGGAGGAAACACACCACCAACTATTAACCTGGTGAACACCATCATTTCCTTTGATTGAGTTGTGTTGGCAGTGGTGAGGTGAGGCAGCCCTGGCCCTGAGTGCCGTGCTGGCCCTTCTCACACTGTAGGGGCAGGGGTTAGGGACGACTGAGGGTTACAAACTCTGTGGCAGTGTTTTCAGGGCCTGTGTGGGGCAGTACACCACACACAAACAAACAATACAATGACTGGTTCCTAAACAATGTATCATGTTCTTTGATATTTAACCCCTGTGTGTCATAGGTCAATGATGGAAGCATCTGCCTTCACTGTCAACTTGCTGCTCTCAGTCAGTCACCAAGGTGCAGACCAGCATTTCCATCATTACTTATCCAATGTTGTTAATCTTAGTGTTGTTGCTTCTAATAACTGCTTCACGGCTTTGGCTTTGCTTTGTGGTGTCACCTGCAGCTCATAACAGGCGGGGCGGGGGGCCTCCCCAGGGAGGCTCTGGGCGGAACGGGGAGTGTGCCATTGTGGTGCCACTCGGTGGGGCGAGAGGCCAAGAGGCGGGACCGTGTGTGGAGACCCCTGTGTGAGGAGGTGCAGGAGACCAGGGGACTGACTCATTTGTGTGTGTGTGTGTGTGTGTGTGTGTGTGTGTTTGTTTGTTTGTTTGTTTGTTTGTTTGTTTGTTTAAGAGAGGGCTACATTGAGCTGACTTGATCAACAATTACTACAAAGACTATTTGACCGTGAGAATTTGTGAGTGTGTAAGGTGTAAGACTTTATGATGCTGTAGAGACTAGTAGTTGACTGTATTGGGATGTGTGGTGACAACGTTAACTATTAAGACGTCTTGTTAGAAACTATGGTGACTAGAATACTGTGAGAGACTGAATGACGACTCAGAGGCTGTGAGAGACTGTATAGTGATTGTAGATAAGACTGATGTGCTATGACAGACTCTACAGTGCAGTATTTCCCGATCTTTGAGGGAAATTTGAGAATTCCTGGGTGGAAATCATTGCATCATTGATAGAAGTAAAACGTGACTAGCTATTGGACGACAAGAATAAATAAAAGTAATAGCAATGAACAGTTGACTTTACTACCATATAGAATTACAAAGTCAAGGCTTATGCCACGGTAGCCTTTCGTGGTCAGCCACAATAGTTGTCAAAACTCCATCACTGTTCTGAGAGTTTTTACATTTCCTCATTGTATGAAAGGGAAATTAGAACTGGTGAACAGATTAAAGGGAGAAGAAAGGGGAAAAAAAAAGGTTAGGAGCCACTGGTATATTGACTGTAGAAGACTGTGTGTGTGTGTGTGTGTGTGTGTGTGTGTGTGTGTGTGTGTGTGTGTGTGTGTGTGTGTGTGAAGACGTGACCATCTCTTCCTCCTGACTTTGGTAAAAGAATAAAAAAAAAAAAAAAAAGGAAAGGCGAAAACATTAAGTGTTGCATCAGTTCCGAGAATGAGCGAAATTGTAAAGACGAGAAGAAACTGAAAAAAAAAGTCGTGAAAAAAAAAATAAGCTGGCTTTCATATTTACAGTAATTGTCAATGCTACTAATTATAAATGTTTGTCTTCACTGTATCAATTTATAACGAACATTTTTTCACGCTTCAATTATTTCCCCAATAAACGTTTTCTTAGCTAAACCATGTCAGTATTCTGTCTTGAGTCTGTCACGAAGTAGGTGTTGTGAAGAAAACGTGTGGTGGTGGTGCTGGTGGTGACCGGAGTGTCGTATTGGTGATGTAGGCTAACGTGGTGATGGTAGTGGTGATGGTGATGGTGGTGACCGGAGTGTCGTATCGGTGATGTAGGCTAGTCTGGTGGTGGTGGTGGTGGTGATTGTCGTGGTTGGAGTATAGGTAGTGGTGGTGGTGGTGGTGATGACAAGCGGTACAGTCCCTCCAGGTGTGACTCTCTGATGAACACGGGATAGGTGCAGACAGGTAGACCGGTGTATTGAATTAGTTGTGACTCAAGGTAAAGAAAAAAAAGCACGATTTTATTCTTAACATTACCATGGCTAGGAGTTTTATTTAGTTTGTTTTATTTATATATTTTCTTGTGCCTTCAGATCAACATGAAATAGAAAACTGTTGTATTTAGAATCACTCGAATATATTAGAGAGAAGAAAACAATAAATTAATCTTAGTATTCCCTTAACCACGATTTTTTATAGAGCTTTTATTTATTTACTCTATTGTTATTTATTTATTTGTTTTAAAGAAAGTGTTGTATTTAGAATCACTCGAATGTGTTATAGAAAAGAAAACGGTAAATTCATGTTGGTATTCCCTTAACCACGATTTTTTATAGAGCTTTTATTTATTTATTTCATTCTATTTTATGTGTGGCCTTTGGATCAATGCGTGAAGGAACTGTATTTAGAATCACTCGAATATATTAGAGACAAGAAAACGATAAATTCATCTTAACATTCCCGTAACTACGATTTTTGTAATTTATTTAAATGTTTATTTTTCTTGTGCCTTTAGAATCAGGCGGATATGGAATTGGAAAGTGTTATATTTAAAGTCTCGAATATATTAGTGAGAAAAAAAACGATATTTTTTAATATTCACACAACTACGACTTTTCTTGTTTTTTATTTTTTTATTTGTGTTTTTGGAATCATAGATGGATATGGAATTGGAAAGTGTTATATTTAAAATCTCGAATATACTAGAGAGAAAAAGGATAATTTGTGAATCCCTTCAGTGCCGTGCTGCGTGATCATATCCATTGTGATTATTATTTTGCGATTTCATACCAATTCAGAAACTTATGTGGGCATTAAAATAGTAAAGACTAGCCATTAACCTTCTGATGTCCATAGACCCTTCATAATGCAAGTAAAATTGTCTAGTCATACTCAGAAATCATGGTAAAAATGCGTCTAAGTATTGAAGGGGCTAATTTTCATATAACTACGACTTTCCTTTATTTATTTTATTTATTTTGTTGTGCCTTTAGATCTGTGTGGAAAAGGAAAGCGTTGTATTCAGAACCACGCGAATATATTAGAGAGAAGAAAACCATAATTTCACCTTAACACTCCCTGAACTACGATGTTTATTTATTTATTTTTTTTCCTGTGCCTTTAGATGGATG
>NC_059255.1:1400782-1413282 GCF_017591435.1 Portunus trituberculatus | reverse complement strand
TATGATGATAGAATATATATTAATTTTTCTATGATCTAGATGACAGACATTCCCTTTGGTCAAGCTGACCCTTCACTGTGAGTCACTAGGCTGTGCTGTACTATAGTTCTCTGGTCCCCAGCAGCCCTATGGCTGCCTCTCTGTGTACTGTCACTTCTCCCCCATAGTGTGCCGTGTGTCCCCGAGCCCGCCTCACCCCGCCTCGTCCCGCCCCGCCTCGCCCCGCCCCGCTTCGCCCCGCATCAGCCTCACAGTTCCTTGCACCGAGCATGCGACACCCCCGCGCCCCCGACGACGCCCCCAAAAGCCCCGTGCCGCGCCCCGTAGTCTGTGATAGCCGGGAGGGGCCGCGCATGTGTCGCACGCCGGGGTCTGATAACACTGCTCTCCTGCCCCTGCCCCGGTCCTTGCCCACTGACCCTACCCCTTTCTGCCCTTGTCCCTGGCCTTTGTCCCTACCACCTGTCTGCTCTTGTTCTTGCCTGTCCCTGTCCCTGCCCGGTGCAGCTGTAGTGAGGATAGCGTCAACGTGGTGGCCAGAGCGTCCTGCCGCGCTGTCAGCCTACAGTGTAGCGGTGTGGCGGCGTGGCAGGGCAGGCCTCAGCGTCCCACCAGCAGGGACTAATCCCCGTGCACTCCATTAATAGGTGTGGGTGCAGGAGAGACTAACAGTGGTGGTGTGAGCCGCTGGGCGGGGCCCACGCTCGGCGAGGGGAAGGGAGGATGGGGGATATGGAGGGGGGTGGGACAGGGGTAGTTGTTCTTCCTGGGGATCGTGACAGAGTCGTGACGCCCCAGCAGTCTTCGCACTGCTTCATATCCCCGTGTATTGTTGCCCCGCACACTTTGTGATGCTGTGTTGTGTGTGGACAGTGTAGAGGCCAAATGTTGAAACAGCTTCAGTTGCGGCGCCCCGTCCCGCCCGCTACCGCCCCGCGCGGCGCTGTCAAGTAAGTACCACGGGCTGCTGCTGCTACTGTTGCGGCGGTAGCGGCGGCGGCACGTAGTAGTGACAAGCGGATGGAGGCGCGGCGGTCTGCCCGGCGCGGGCCGCGGGCTGGTGGAAATCAAGTTAGCGCACCCCGGCTTGTGGCGTGCCGTGTATTCTCAATATTCTGTGATACTAGTTGTGTTGAAGCCCCGCCCCGCCACGTACGTGGGCGGCGGGGCGCGGGGCGGCTTGGCGCGGCGCTTGGCGGCACTCAGCTCGCCGGTGCCTACGACAGGGCAGCGGTCATGTGCCAAGAAGAGTGAGTGCCCTGCCGCTGCAGTGATGCAGCGTGCGCCGGGTGTCTCCGCGCTCCGCGCCACCGCGCCGCTGCCGCGCTGTGATGAGAGTTGTGCCGGGCACAGGACCATTGGTAGGCTCGTAGGTGATACACTATAGCTTTAAATCTAAGAATTATTATCGTACCTTGCATTCCGCCACGCCCGCCCGTCGCCAGGATCCGCCGCGCCCTGCCCCGCGGGGCCGCCGCGCCTGAAGCACCCCGCCGGACGCCTGCTCCACCGCAAGTGTTCCGGCTCCCTAGCGTTAAGTGTAGGCACGCCAGCGGGCGCGGGTGCCGACGTTAGTATCCGCCGCGCCGCGCCGCGCCCACGCGCTTGGTAGGCTTGTCAAGCTTATATCTTTTGGTAGCATTAGTTGTGTGCGCGCGCCGCGCTGCTGTTGTTGTAGTTTTACTGATAATTACTCGTGTTTACTTGGTAGCATTTAAGAAAGACGCCCTGACACAGCTCGGGCCTGATGAAAGACAACACACCCGCTCGGGAGAGCCTTAGACTTAGTGAGGTGACGCAAGCCCGTCACCGCGCCCCGCCACGTCCCGCCGCGCCCCGTCTCTGCACGGGGCACCACGGCTCGCCCATCTCGCCCGCGGCCTGCCCAGGCCTGTGTGGCGCAGGGGCGCCGCCCTTCCCTGCGATGTTCCCGCGCCCTGGGACACGGTAGCCTTTTGCAAACTAAATTTTGTAGCGGAAGTGGGGTGAGGCCCCGCCCCCCTCCGCCCCGCCCCTGGGGTCGCCGCAGGCACTCCCACAGTTCCTGAGTGTGAGACACTGTAGCTGCCTTGCCAGTGCTGTAGAAACACCAATAGCCATACAATACAATACAATACCTTACAATACAATACATACCCTACTCTAACGTAAGAATCTCCTCAAGCCTTTGACACCCAACCCTACCCTACCCTGCCCTGCCATGCCTCATCCTCCCCTACCCTGCCCTGCCCTGCCATGCCTCATCTTTCCCCACCCTGCCCTGCAGTTCATCGCGTCACTCCGACACGTGCCTCCCACCCCGCGCCTCGCCCCACGCCCCGGTACCCTCCCTCCCCCATGGATCTCAGTGGCGCATCACGCCCCACACCCTCAGGGAAGAGGGAGGACACGCCGCACCCGCCCACCCTTTTGAGCCCCAGGCACGCACGCCCCGCCCTGCAGCCCCACAGGCCACCGCCCCGCTCCCCACAGGCATTACTTGCGGCACGCCGGCACACTGTGCTGAGCGTGGGGCGGCGCGAAGTACTCCAACAAGGCCCAGGGTCCCAGGCCAGGACACCATGACACCATGGCCCTGACGCTCGCCGCCAGGGTGGAGTGGCCACACGACGCGCCCCAAAGATCTCAGCACCACCTACATCCGTGTGGCGGCCACGCCCCGAGTGTTACGTGGGTGTACCCCTGGTGTGTGTGCGTGTGTGCGCGCCAGGCCTGGAGGACGTGCCTGCGGGCAGTACTGCAGAGCCAGCAGAGACAAGTGCCTGCAGCAGTGACGGGCGGCGAGTTGGCCTGAGCAGCCTGCTGCTCCCGCCACACAGCCCATGCAGGCTGGCGTGGTCGAGCCGTGCCGCGCCGCACCGCAACGTGGAGGCAGCGCGGGGTGACGGTGATCCGATAGCGCCGCCATTCTCTCCTAACAAAACGGAACAAAACTTTGACAAAAACTTATAAATGTTTAAAAACAAGGGGAAAAATCTGATGAACGTTTCATTAAAGAAAACAAATTTTGTCATTCCATTGCGTAACATGAGTTTTTCCAACGCTGAATGTGCGGTGTGTGGCGTACAGGCCGCTACGAGATGCAGCGCCGGCAGCAGGCGGCGCGCCGCGCGACAGAATTCCAGCATATCATTGTGATGGTCAGTCTGTCAACACGAGGCGCGCTGTCAGGGTGCCACGCTGCCTACGGGCGAGCCGCTACACATACCTGGCCTCACACACACCAGCTTGTTACCGGATCACCGCGTGGAGGCGCCCCGGAGTGCCAGCTCGTACACTTCACGTTCCCGTGCCGCTGTTTACGAAAAGTGTCACCGCAACAAGTCCTCCATTGAGAAACCGTACTTCCATAGGCAGCCACGGAGCCCCGTGGCCCCGCTCCGCCGCGCCTGCCAGCGGGGCGGGGCGAGGGCGTGGGGCTCCCCGCGAGACAATCATCCTGAGCGGCGAGGTCTACGCCGCAAGGCGGCCGACCTCGCGGCGGCACCGCGCGGCACACACACACACGCACACGCGCCGCATTACGTACACAGCCGGCGGTGCCGCGCTCACCACGATGTGATGTTGTAGTGTAAGGAAGGCAGCGTGAGGCGCCTGTCATGTGATATTATAGTGTGGTGTAGTGATCTGATTGTGATACTTTTCTTAAGGAGCCATTGGTGGGTTACTACTACTCGTCAAGACATCTTTTGTACCGCTGACATTAAAAGGCTAAGGAACATCTCGCTTGTTTTACTGCTGTGCACGTGTGTTTGTCTGTGTGTATGTGTGTGAGTGGGTGGGTCCATGGGGTTGTGTGTGTGTCGGGTGGGTGGGTAAATTGGTGGACGGGATAGCGTGGCATCATAGGATGGTGTGTGTGTGTGTGTGTGTGTGTGTGTGTGTGTGTGTGTGTGTGTGTGTGTGTGTGTGTGTGTGTGTGGTGTAGGCGGCGTTCAGTGACGGCTATGTCGTGTTTCAGGCGGTGACGGGTCGGAGGAGGCGGAGCGTCCCTTCCTGTGCGGCGAGGACCTGCGGCAGGAGCGGCATGACCTACGGTACGAGGTGCCGCCGCCGCCGCAGCAGCAACAGCAGCAGCAGCAACAACAACAACCCCGGAGCCCCGTGTGGAGCCCCGCCACGAGCCGCCCTTGGACCTGCGGGAGGTGCGTCCCCCCGCCACGGAGCACCAGCGGCCCGAGCCCCGGCCCGAGGTGATGCCGGTGGGCGGCGGCGAGCGTGTGGCCGCGTCGCCTCCGCTGCCGCCCAGCTCGCTGCCGCACTCGTGCCAGCTGTGCGGCAAGCTCATCTCATGCCGCCGCAACCTGTGGAAGCACATGGAACGCGTCCACTTCAACAACCCCGCCGTCCGCTGCTCGCTGTGCGCCAAGATGTTCAAAAACAAGTACGCCCTCAAGGACCACCAGCGCATCTATCACGGCGGCCTCAGCGAGCCGCCACCGCCGCCCCACTCCGCCTCGCTGCTGTCCCGCATCCTGCAGGACCCCCGCCACTCCCAACCGCAGCCCCACGACCCCAGACATCCGCCCCCCATGGAACTCCAGCAGCCGCCCCTCATGCCTCGCGAGCCCCACCTGCGGCGGCCCCTGGAACCACACGCCCAGCCGCTAGGGCGTCGTCATCCCGAGGACGAGGACGTGGGCGGCGCAGGCACCTATCCCGGCATGGGCATGGGCTCCTTGATATCACAGTCCCTGGCGCCCAGCATGGTGGGCAGCCCGTCCTCCCTGGGGGCGCCGCGCCCAGAGTGGCCCACGCAGGACAACCCGCTGGCGCTTGTCAACCGCGCCTTCTTGTCAGAGCTGCACCAGCTGGTCACCAAGGCTGACTAGACGCCCGCCGGTCATCACCCCGCCACGCCGCCGCGGTGACTGGGATGCCGCCCCGCCGCACCCGCCTCTTGGGACTGGGAGCGGCGACAGCAGCCACAGCAGGAGCAGCCTGAGGCGGGTTGGTCACCTTATCTCACTCTCGATAGCTTTAACCTCCCAGGGGAGTCCCGGTGTTACCAAACGGGAGGAGCCCCACTGTCCTGTCCGCGCCCCGGGCGCCGGCGCGGCGGTGTGGTGGGCGGCGCGCCCCGGCACGGCCGCTGCCGCCGCGCGCCAGGCGTGGACGGGGCGGGGCAGTACAGTACTAGCAGTACTAGTAGTCGTTACCACGATAGTCTCTCCAGTTGTGTGTTCAGCCGCACCGCAGCTACCCTGTACGTAGGCAGCCTAACACTGGACGCACACGCTTCCCTAACTCACGACTCAGCAGGAGGGGAGTGGGGGCATTGACCTGACTCGGATCTTTCATTCCAGCATCTTGACCTGTGATGAGAGCGTGATACCAGACACTTCAACATTGGGGTTCTGATTAAATTTACGATATATTGGATTTATTTATGTCAAGCAGACGCCCAAAATGTGCACTATTGGCTGTGATAGAAGTAATGTTGAGCTGTGTGTGGACGTGTTGCCAGACGAGCCTGCGAGGATCCTGCAGGAAGATTCTGAATCAGCAATCAATGTGTCCTATGACTGCCTGAGCCGCGCGCCGCCCGCTGCCCCCAGGCCGGCCGTCTCCCCGCCCACGCGGTCTGCCCCGGCCCGTCCCGCCCGCCCCGGCGCCCGGTTCGCCTTGCCGCTGCTCCTCAGCCGCGTCTTGTTAATGGTTTCAGCTTTTGTATTCCAGATATAGTTCATCAGTATTTGCTCAGACGGTGGCCCAGGCACCGCCGCCCGCCGCCCACGCCCACGCCCACCGTCCCGCCGCGGCCGCGCTCGCCGCCTCCATGACGCGGCCTCCGCATGACACTTAATGCCATGCGTGTTCCTCGGCGCCCTCATTCGAGACTCTTGCCTGTGTCGCGGCGCTGTGGCAGCTGGCCCCGCGCCTCCGCGTGGCGTGCCAGCCGCCACGGCGCCGCGTGTGCCGAGGGCCGCACGACAAGAGCTGTGCCTTGCGCTTGTGTACTCATGAAACATTTCACCGCGCCGCGGCCCGACGCCACGCCTTACGCCACTCTTTTGTAGCCGTCGAGCGCCGCGCCGGGGGAGCCCCGCCCCCCCACGCGGGCCTCGGCGCCGCGTCGTACTCTAGGAGCGGCCACGCCGGGGAGGAGCAGCCCGGGGCACGGAGCAGCACGGGGCAGCGCCGTAGGGGAGGGCCGCAGCCCGGGGGCCGCGGGGGCAGCTCGTTTATACTCTCACCTTCGTGAAGGCTGTGTCTCCGTTTCTGTGATGTAATGAAGTGTGCTGTTGTAACGGTTATGCAGAGCTCTTTATATTTTTGATACTGTAGAGTATTTTGCGCAAGGTTCCTAGGTATAATTGATAATTTTCGCAAGCTGGGATCGAAGTGGAACCCGCGCGTGCCCGAGCCAGCAGCAGTAGCAGCAGCAGCTGGCGGACACCGCCTAACCCGAGGGCACAAGGAGTGTGCGCAACCGCCCGCCCCGTGTGCAGCACGTGGTATTATTGAAGAAGCCATGTGTTGACACCTGCCGCCACCACCAGCGCCGCGGCAGGCGGCAGTGGCAGTAGAGGGAGGGGTTCCACTGAGGTCCTCGTGACAGATGCAAGCCGCTACGTCCAGAGCAATATGGTGTACGAGGCTGGAGCAGTTTGTTGGCCGCACTGGTTCAAGAGTTAGTCTAACAACCAAATGCTTTTCATACTTAAAACTGAACCCTGACGCCAAGGGAAGCACCGCGGCGGGCGGGGCGCCGCGCCCGCCGCGGCAGGAGTCACCAGCAGTGATAGCCTATATTTTGATATTTATGATGGCCAATTGGTGATATATTCTATTTTACTATTTATGGTTTGTGATATAGTGACTGAGCTTTAATACTGTATGTTGTAGTAGTGGACGCGAGTGGCATGGCGTGCGTGGGGCGCCACGTGGAGCGAGTGACAGGTGTGAGAGGCGCGTGGCGGCGATGCTGCAGTGAGTGTGGTGTACATAGCATAGCGTGTAAGTAACAGTAGCAGTAAGCGTAGCAGTACAGGCGCGACCACGCCGCCGCCCTTGTCTTGTTGTCTCGGCGGAGGAGTCTTGTCCCGGACCTGGTCTTTCAATAAGGTGTCTTGCGGGGCCTGCGTGCCCCACGGGGACCCGGCCGCCCCGCCCGCCGCACCTACCCGCATCACCCTGCCCCGTCATGTATCCTCGCTTCCCTGTCATGTTTGAGGACAAGGGCGTGGCGTGGCGGGGTGGGGTGGGGCGGGGCGGTGTGGCGCGGCGGGCGGCGCGGGAATGTTGATCGTCGCGGGCGTGTTAGTGTTGCCTTGAGTCAGAGTGTGGACCCACGGATGCTGCTACACAGTGCCTAGCCCGGGGCGCCGCCACTCCAGACACCGCCCCCCCTCACGCCCCGCCCCGCCCCACCCGCTCACCCGCTCACCATCACACCACACCACCGCCATACTACACCACACACCACAACAAACCACACCACACCAGACCTCGCAGCACACGCTGCACTGCACCACTCACCACACTGTTCGGAGCAGCTCACCACACACACACACACACACACACACACACACACACACACACACACACACACACACACACACACACACACACACACCACTGGATTCACATAGTATCACACTGCCGCGCCGCACCACACTGCCAGTGAGTAGCACACAGCACACACAGCCACAGTCCCCGCCCCCACAGCACCAAGCAGCCCCTCCAGCTCACCGCCGCCCGCAGGGCACCGTTGTTGACACGCCCAATCACTCATTCACTAACTCACTACTATTGTTGATGTGCACACACACACACACACACACACACACACACACACACACACGCGCGCGCGCGCGGGGCCTCGTCGGCCGCGGCGACACTCTTGGTTCAGGAACACCAAAAGGAAAATGTTGAAATATTTTCACAAGTTAAGCTTATGTCAGATGATGTTTAGATGTTTATTGTAACATATATTTTGTAATTCCACTGTGTGACGCGGCCTCCCGGGGCGTCACTGTGGAGCCGCCTCGCACCGCCCCGCCCCGCCCCGCCCCGTGGTCTCGCCCGTGGTGAGCAGCGCCCATACCATGTGCCCTTCTCCCACGTCCCGCAATGGCATTCGGCTTCTCGCCCCAGGTAGGGTGTGGGCGGCCCGGGGCGGGGCGGGGTGGGGCAGGAGTCGACTCTGCCGGCACATGTGTGTCGTGCTGTGTACGGTCCGCTGCCCCGTGCCGCCCCGCGCCGCCCTTCGCCACACCAGGCCAGGCCTCGCCACGCCCCGAGCCGCCCCGCCGGGAGGGCCCGCGGCTCCCTCCGGGGCTGTCGCCTTTCACTGCCACACACAGGCGGGGCGGGCCGTGGCTGGTAGGGGCCGCCACGCAGCCCACACACACGGCATGCCGCGGTGTGGGCAGGGCGGGGAGAGGCGGGGCGGGGCGGCCACGCCTCAATGTGCACTACTGCCAAAGATAGTGAAGCATTGTAGTAATTTGTAATACTCTAATAAGCTTTTTTTTTTGTTTGGTCCACGCGGGGCGGGCGGAGCGGGGCAGCGCCCCCAGTCCAGCGCCAGCACCGCCCAGTGCGCCCCGCCCTGCCCTGCTCCGCCCCGCCCCGCCCCGCCCCGCCCTCCGCGCACCGCGCGCCGCGCCCACGCCGCCGTCAGACGCCAGCGTGGGCGCGCCGCCGCTGTCACTGTTCAGCTTGACACACTAGCAGCGGTTCACAATGCCAAAGTAGGTAACTAAGCTTTCCCAGACGCCGCGACCTGACCTCAGAGGTGACCTGGCACGGTGACGTGCGCCGCGAGAGTGCAGCGCCGCGCGTACAGCGGCTGTGCACGGCGGGATGGAAGACGCCCCGACACGCGAGGCGCCGCCCTGCTGTGGGCGTGGCGCCTGTCGGGCCTGGCAGGACCTGCTGGCTGGTGGGCGGCCTGACCCCTGACCCTGACACCTCACTGAGCCTTGCCCGCTGACTGACTCACTGAGGACAGTGACGCCCCGCTGCTGACCGGCGACCCCCGTCCGGTCCGCCGCGCCAAGGCCTGCCTGGCGCCCGCCCCGCCACCCGCGCCGCCGAGCCCCATGTGACGGCAGGCGTGCGTGCGAGCAGAGCGCCGCGAGGATCGTGGAGAGCACTGGGCGTGGGCTGCGAGTGGAGGTCCTCCTGCCACATGCCTCCACGCCGCACCCCGCCCCGCGCCCTCCTCTACCACAAGTGTTCACTAGTGTAGCCTGGCTGTGAGTGTGTGGCGGGGCAGCGCGCCCCGCCAACGTGTGCTGCGCCTCTCCATCCACACACACACACACACACACACACACACACACACACACACACACACACACACATACACACACAGCTCGGTTTGAATTTTTTTTTTTTTTTATAATTACCAAGTGTTATCCAAATATGTCAGCTTATTTGTTGTAGCAGTTTTGTCCTCGCCTTACATTATGCTTGTGTGTGTGTGTGTGTGTGTGTGTGTGTGTGTGTGTGTGTGTGTGTGTGTGTTCTACTTTTCTTCCTTGCACAAGTACTGTCCACGCCACTAATGCAACACGCCCCTTGCTCCTCGCCCATTTCACAAGCAAACCCTAGCACGAGCAGCCAGACACCCTCCGAGCAACAAAACCACCTGCCAACACGAGATACGCGAAGAGGAACACTTGACACTCCTGCACACTAACACATCGGCATTATTGTACTGGAACACGTAATACTAAGATAAATTTAAGCGCGTACACACACACACACACACACACACACACACACACACACACACACACACACACACACACACACACAGCGGGATGGAGAGCGAGAAAGCAGAAATAGTGATGGATATTCGTTTTGTGTGTGCGTGCGTTTGTTTAGTGACGCGGGTGCGGAGGGAGGGGAGGGAGAGAAGGAGGAGGAGGAAGGAGGGGGTGGAGGGAACTAACCAAGAGGATTAATGGGCTGTATTGTTTGTCTTGTTGTTGTTTTCTCCGTCTTTGCAATACGCTGAGATGTTTCTGTTAAATATTTGTACATAGTTCCCCATAGCTTTAAAAATGATGATGGGGTGGTGTTCGTGATGATGATGATGATGATGATGATGATGGTGGTGGTGATGGTGACGCTGGTGAATTAGGAGCATTATGGTAGTGATGATAATGGTGATATTGATGATGATACATTTATTGGTGTTTTTTTTTTTTTTTTTTTGTATTTTAATCTCTCTCTCTCTCTCTCTCTCTCTCTCTCTCTCTCTCTCTCTCTCTCTCTCTCTCTCTCTCTCTCTCTCTCTCTCTCTCTCTCTCTCTCTCTCTTTCTTTCTTTCTTTCTCAAGTCACTAGCTGAGTACACACTATCATTGTCACTTCACTGTTGTTGTCACTTCTTATATAACAGTTCCCAAAGCAAAGAAATTCATGTTCAAAATTTTTAATATAAGTGAAAGAAACAAAAAAAAGAAGAAAAATTTTGAAGATCTTATGAAGGAGGAAAATACTACTACTACTACTACTACTACTACTACTACTACTACTACTACTACTACTACTACTACTACTACTACTACTACTAAAGGGAGGGAGGGTAAGGGGGGGAGGGATAGGAACCGTGAACGTAAGTAGTAAGACTGGAGAAGATATGTATATGTATGTATGTATATGTATGTATGTATGTATGTATGTATGTATGTTCTCTCGTTAACTTCTAACGTGGGCGGTACTCGGCTCACCCCCCTCGCCGCCTGTGTGTCTTGTTTCAATGAGCGGAGTGGAGGCAGTGACTTTTTCCCGGTGGGTGGAGAGAAAAATAATTATGTATATGTTAAAGAGAAACTTGATAATTGTGTAATGTAAGTTTTCTGAAGGCTGTGTTGAAGGATCAGAAAGATGTGCTAATGAACTGTGATAAGGAAACATTATTATTATTCTTCATTTAGCGTGTAGTGTCTCGTGTGTGATTAGAAAGAGGTGATGGTGGTGGTGGTGGTGGTGGTGAAGAGAAGGAGGAAGAAGAGGAGAACGAGGAGGAGGAGGAGGAGGAGAAGATGGTGATATGATGTGATGGAATGTGGAGGTGATGTGATGATGTCTGTCTGTGTGTGTGTGTGTGCGTGTGCGTGTCATAATGGTGACGATGATAAAAAAAATAGTTATGTTTTTAAATGTTTCACCCCCACACGTCATTATTTCCGTTCATTGGTATGGTGATAGTGATTGATGCTGATGATGATGGTGACGGTGATGATGATGATGATGAAGAAGAAATCTGTCATAACTTTATATTAATGTGTTCTTAGATGTGCTGTAATATTACGTATAGACTAGTGGCCTGAATATTAGAAAGAAAAAAGTGTTAAACAGGGATGTATTGCCTATACCCCCCCGATCCCAGTCATACCCCCCAACCCCCACAAGAAAAAGTTACCTGTACCCCTTTCCAAATTCACCTCCTCATCCCGCCCCTCCCACCTGTTCCCACTACACACACGCCTCCCACTCCGCTCCTCTTGAAGAATAGAAAGCTTTAGGAAGAAATGTGATTATATTGATGTTAGGTGTGTGTGTGTGTGTGTGTGTGTGTGTGTGTGTGTGTGTGTGTGTGTGTGTGTGTGTGTGAGAGAGGGGAAGGGAGGTTTTTTAGAGTATGCTTATCTCTCTCTCTCTCTCTCTCTCTCTCTCTCTCTCTCTCTCTCTCTCTCTCTCTCTCTCTCTCTCTCTCTCTCTCTCTCTCTCTCCAAAACTGTTTAGTTGTAGTGTGTGTGTGTGTGGGGTGGGTGGGTGGGTGTGTGTGGGTTTATGGTGTGTGGATGTATGTATGTATGTGTACTTGTAATGACGTCCTATGCACAACTGTGAGGTGTACACACACACACACACACACACACACACACACACACACACACACACACACACACACACACACTCACCTAACACACACCAGTGAGTTACGGTGAGGCCCTTGAGTTGGTGCGGGCGTGTGGTCTCCCGCAGGGCGCCTTGTGTTACCTGCCCTGTTACCGCTGTTAACTGGGGCGTGTTGACCCGGGCATGACATAACAACAACACCAACAACAATACCTACTGCTGTTATTATTGTTATTATCATTACTATTATTATTATTTTTATTTTTTACATTTAACTACGTTTTCAACGTAGTTAATTTACTTATTTAACACACTACTACTACTACTACTACTACTACTACTACTACTACTACTACTACTACTACTACTACTACTACTTCTTCTGTTTCTTCTTCTTCTTCTTCTTCTTGTTCATCATCATCATCATCATCATCATCTCTTCTTCTTCTTCTTCTTCTTCTTGTTCTTCTTGTTCTTGTTCTTGTTCTTCTTCTTCTTCTTCTTGTTCTTGTTCTTGTTCTTCTTCTTCTTCTTTACTCTTGTTCTTGTTCTTCTTCTTGTTCTTCTTGTTCTTGTTCTTCTTCTTCTTCTTCTTCTTCTTCTTCTTCTTCTTCTTCTTTACTACTACTACTACTACTACTACTACTACTACTACTACTACTACTACTACTACTA